>NW_028284104.1:0-172397 GCF_059516105.1 Syngnathus floridae | reverse complement strand
CAAAGCAACACAATGATACGATAAAGATAATCTGGAAAACCCTGACACACCCTGTAGTTGTCACTTTTGGAAAAGACGAGCGTCCCTCCAATCATCGCCGGTGACGTGTTTTTCAGGCTCTGGAGACAGGAGCTCATGTCAGAAATGTCATTGTGAGTCGCGTTTGTTTCTGCGCCGGAGCCGTTCGTTCCCTTTGCATCCAAAGAATCTCAAAGGCGGATTATTTGTGTCGACAGGAGAGAGATTTGCTGCTACGATACCGACGTCGAGAATCTCTGAGGAGGAACAAAGCGTGAGGTCCTGCAAGGTGAGTCTGTTTGTTTGCGGCTGCTTGGTGTTGCGCAAGATGAAATGGCCTTTTTCTCGCTATCGTTCCTCTCGTCGATTCATCGTGAGGTGTCGCTTCAGTTTGTTCAGAGAGATGTTTGCTTCCGCGCCCGCAGGTCATCGAAACATTTTACGGCTACGACGAAGACGTGTTGGTGGACTCGGACGGATCGTCCTTGTCTTTTCACACCGACAGAACCCCCGACACGGAACCCGAAGAGGTAGCCCGCCATTTCTGCCAGCGTATTGGCACCAAACATTCCTCTTCAGCCTGGAATCGGACTCGTCTTTGCGTCGCGGGTGCTTTGTCGCCGGTCTGACTGATTCTGGTACTAGTGCTGTGTTGCATTGGTGTGTGCATGAAGAGGCGGAGCTTCGCTACCGCCAGCTGACGCAAGAATATCAAGCGCTGCAACGAGCCTACGCTCTGCTAGCCCAGACCAGCGAAGGGGACTACGACGCCGAGAAGGAGATCAAGGTGGCGCCCCTTCCCGCAACCCCCGGCCGGGTCGCAGCCTCCCCGTTCTCACCCAGCCTCGGGTGTTCTCTGGTCTGAAAGGAGGAGGAGGAGCCTCCCTCCTCCTCCTTTCAGACCAGAGAAAAGCTGATGGTAGAAATGGGTCACTATCAAAGCAGAGTAGCAGATCTGGAGTCAGCGCTGAAGCAACAAGGACAGGTAAGCTCATCAATGAGCACACCTTTTTCTCAGACAAAATAGCTACATTCTTCAGTCACTCATCCGTCTGGCATTACTGGACCAACCCCCCCCCCCGAACGTGGCTGGGAAAATGCGGAGAAAAGCAAATGTCATTTTCCAGTCAACCAAAGAATTTGTGGATGAAAATGACACAACATTCCAAAGCTGTCCACGCGTTTGTCTCTTCTAGAATGTCAAGTGGGTGGAGGAGAAGCAGCTGCTGCGTCAGAGCAATCAGCAGTTGGCCGAAAAGGTGACGGAAAGAAAGGCGCTGGGCGGAGTCGCTTGGCGTCACACCTGTCGGGAAGCCCCGCAGATGAGGTCTGACTGTCTTTTCAGGTCAGGCGGATGGAGGCGGAAGAAGCGCGTCTGAAAGAGCACATCCAGGATATCCGAGACCAAAACGAACTGCTTGAGTTCCGCATCCTGGAGCTGGAGGTGGGAAGACTCGCACAAGCGTGTTGAGGCCAGAGATGTGACGGACGGACGGACGGACGGACGGATGCATGCCTCTGCCTTTCAGGAGAGGGAGTGGCGCTCCCCCGTCTTGAAGTTTCTGCAAGTCCGTTTCCCAGACGGCCTCAGCCCTTTGCAGATCTACTGCGAGGCCGAGGGCGTGAGCGTACGTAAGGCGTCCCTCGCAACCCTAACCTTAACCCGAGGTCCCAGAACACCTTACATTGCTCCTTGCGCCTTTCCCCCGGACATCGTCATCAGTGATCTGATGAAGAAGCTGGACATCCTGGGCTATAACGCCGTAAGTGTATGTCGAACTCCTTATGTTCGCACTCCACGAGACTCGGCGGCTCAAATGTGACTTTTGGAAGGCTTTGCGCTGAAAGAAGCTTGTTGACGCTGTGCCTTTGGGCTCTTGCAGAATCTCACCAACGAGGAGCAGGTGGTCGTGATTCACGCCAGGACCCTTCTCACCCTAGCCGAGAAGGTAACGCGCACGTCCACGCACGCTCTCGCATTCTGCTTATGTGACAGCAGCCTTTCCTCAGTGGTTAGAATACATCAAAGTGACCAAGTCAGCACTTCAACAGAAGATGTTGGACATTGAAAGTGAGAAGGTAGACAGACACGCGACATCAGCCAAGGGGAACTCCGGCAATGTGCCCCAACAATTCTGACCTTGAGCTGTGCTAGGATATGTTCTGCAAGCAGAAGGGCTACCTGGATGAAGAGTTGGACTTCAGGAAGTGTTCCATGGACCAGGCTCATAAGGTAAGCCGCCCTCAAATCTCCCGCCGGACCACTGATGGACGAGGATTGCGGCCCAGAGGATCCTGGAGCTGGAGGCCATGTTGTACGAGGCGCTACCGCAGCGGGACTGCCCCGCCACGGACGGCGAAAAAGCCAGCCACGCTGGCGTGAATGACGTGCTGACGGCGGATCAGAGAGAAGAGCTTAGGAGCGCCGTGGACCAATGGAAGCGAGCCCTGATGTGCGAGTTGAGGGAGCGCGACGCTTGCATCCTCCAAGAGAGAATGGATCTGCTGCACAGCGCGCAACAGGTAAGGGCCCAAAGCCAGCCCGGCACTTACTTGCACGCTTACTGGCTTTTGAATGCCACTTTCCATTTGTCCGTCCTAGAGGAACAAAGAGCTGAAAGAATTCATCGAAGCTCAGAAGAGACAAATCAAACAATTGGAGGAGAAGTTTCTGTTTCTCTTTCTATTCTTCTCCTTGGCCTTCATTCTGTGGCCCTAACACCAGCTGGTGAGTGAGCTCCAGCGGCACCGCACTCGACACCTCCGATACACTGCCAGCCGGTCTCAGACGTTGGCAGACGCTCCGATGCCAACGTATACCCCCCGCCACGGTGACAGAGGCACCGCGTCACACCGGCGCTCATCCAATCAGAAGGCAGGAAAAGCAAATTCACATGCAGGGCACTTTTGAACCAGAAGAGAGCGCCACAAAAAACGGTTGTTGCCCCAAACGCGCATTAAAAAGGGTCAGAATAACAAGAGTCCCACTGGCCAGCCGGGGCCACCCGTCCAGCTGTTTCTTCAGGGGGGAAAAAAATTGGAGTCACCGGTGAGTACATTTTGCATTTAGCTCTGCTTTTCTGCTTCTGTCTTCAAGTGTGTGGCATCCTGCGATCAAAGATTCAGCCAACCCCAAAGCGGTTGACCTCAACGTCCCACCACCATGCCTACCAGAGCAGGTGACGTGATGCTTTGGACATCCTTCCGTCTCAGATGCCCAAAAGTACTCTTTGCCACATCTGCGGCAATACGGTGTCTTTTCAAAGGTGCAAATAAATCCAGCGTGGGCGGAACACGCACGTCTTCGGTTTTTCCCGCTTTGTTTGTGTGACAGCTGTTGTGAAAATTTTATACAAATAAAGTTGTATAGTACAGGTTTGGCCAAGCCGCAACTCACGAACCGCATGCGGCTCTTTTATGTTCATATCAACATTTGTGTGTGTGTGTGTGTGTGTGGGGGGGGGGGGGGGGGTTGTGCGTGTTGGCTTCACTTGAGTTCAATTTGGTATTTTGGTCAAAAGCGCATGTGGTGAAATTCCACAAAGTAGGATGGGCAAACACATTTCTTTAAACTATGAGTGTCAATTGGGCTCTCGAAATGGCAGGGAAAAGATGCACAGCAAAACGAAAATACGTAGATGAACACAGGACGTTTTAATCAGAGTGGGAAAGTTTCTATTTTTTGTTGAACGTGATGGCAAACCATTCTGCCTGATATGTCAGACCTCAGCGCATTTCAAAGATTCAAATCTTCAGCGCCATGCACTTCAGCTCACTCCATGCTAACATTGATCAGGCGTCGAACCCGCATCATCATGCTTAAGAGGTGGCCATGCTAACCAGTGCGCCATTATGTCAACGCATAATAACTAAGTCTACTGGTCAAAACAGCGGTTACTATATGACGTCGCTACGTCGTGGTCACGTGACGCAGACAAGACGTCAATGGACGTGGGCAGAGTTAACTTGTTTAAAAGGGAGTAGGCAGAAGAAATATTTAATTTATTTAAATCTATTTTGAGTGCACACCATTATGCCAATGCATAACAACTGTAAATCTACTAAACAAAACAGCGGTTGCTATATGACATCTGCCACGTCGTGGTCACGTGACATACGTGACGTCGATGGGCGTAACTTTCGCCGGAATTCAAATCCGCGGGGAGAGTTAACTTGTTTAAAAGAGAGTGGGCAGAAGAATTATTTAATTTATTTAAATCTATTTGGTGTGTGCGCCATTATGTCAATGCATAACAACTGTAAGTCTACTAAACAAAACAGCGGTTGCTATATGACGTCTGCCACGTCGTGGTCACGTGACGCGGACGTGACGTCGACGCCTACTTTACATCCCACCGATCACAGGACCCCTCGGCTGCATAACCGTGCACCCTTCCCAACCAATCGGATTTGCTATACGCGAAAACGACGCCAATGGAAAGAGCTTCCGCCCAAATTTAAATCCGTGGGCGTGGCTCGCAGCAGGAAGTAGGAAAATGGCGGCGATGTTGACAAAGACACAGCGGATGGTAACATACGACTAACAAGAGAAATATTTTTATTTTCTGCTTGCAACTGGACCGTCCAGAGCGTACACGGTAAGTACAACTCATCGTTTTTAAAAAGAAGTACTTTTGTTGCCCTGAAAAGCGAGTGAGCGTGGCGTTTGTGGGGGACGTCGAATTTCGACGATTCTTTCTGGTCAACGGTTGTAAATGATTGTGTTGATTAAAAAAGAAAACTTGATGTAACTCTACTTTTAACTGCCGTTTCAGATAGATTTGGAATTGCATCACATCCAATTTTGCCTAGAGCGTACACGGTAAGTAACACTCGTTGTGTTTAAGGAGATTTACGTTTGTAATAGCAGAAGTGTAGCCGCGTTGCGTTGTACGTGTGAATGTTGGTCCGGGCGAAATGTTAATGTTTAATTTCATTCCTTTAGGTTCCACGGTGTTTGTTGGCTGCAAGTTTTCCACTGCAAGAAGAGGCTCATATCATTGACCAGGAGCGAGCTACAATGGTGAGTAGCCATAACATTTATGTTAAACACTTCCTATTTCATGTCTAACAGTACTTGATTTAACAAATAACCATAAATAAATACAGTGTGGGCACTGAAGTTAACATATGTGATTATACTGCCTAATCTGTCACCGAGTAGATTGTTGCAAAGTAATATAAGATCCAAAGTTGTAATTCAGAATAGTTTTCAAAAGAAGGCCATTAGAATTATATACAAGTCTGATTACCCTGAACAAGCTATTAATTAAATCACAAATTCTTCAATTCAAAGATTTGGTAGATTATCAGACAAATAATGTCTAACAGTAATTGATTTAACACATCACGATAAGTAGATTGAGTGTGGGCACTCTCAAGTTAACATATGTGATTATACTGCCTAATCTGTTACAGAGTATGTTGTTGCCAAGTAATGTAGAATAGATCCAAAGTAGTAATCCAGAATAGTTTTGAAGAGGCCATTAGAATGATAAACAAATCTGATTACCTTGAACATAATAACAAGCTAAGTGTTTAATATGTCCTATGAAGTCAAAATTGGGCACCATCATGTGGTGAAATTTGGAATTGCATCACATCCAATTTTGCCTGGGAACAAACAGATTACATAAATCTTAGTTTTGAATAAGCCACTCCTTCTCAAACAAGTAAACTCTGCCCATTTTGCGCAGTAGATGTTCTGTTAATATCTAGTATTTATACAAAGTCATAATTTAAATTGCTTTCAACCTTCATTCATCGGTTCAACCAACATTACTCGCTCTTATTACCAACTTGTATTGATTTAACTAAGCGTTTAATACTTCCTATCAGGTCTCAAGGCAAGATTTGGCAAAATACAATTTCAGCAAATCCAATTTTGCCAGGGAACAAAAATAGATTAAATAAACTAAATAAGTCTTCTTCCCATTAAATAAATCAGAAAAGTCTGTCTTGTAACCAGTCCTCTTCAAACAAGTAAAGTCTGCCCATTTTGTGCCGTAGATTTTGTGTCTATGCCTAGTATTTAAACAAAATCATAATTTAAACGACTTCTTTCCTTCATTCACTTTGGAAATTTGGAATTGCAGCAAATCGAATTTTGCCAGGGAACAAAAATAGATCAATTAAACTAAATAAGTCTTCTTCCCATTAAATAAATTAAAAAAGTCTGTCTTGTAACCAGTCCTTTTCAAACAAGTAAAGTCTGCCCATTTTGTGCCGTCGATTTTGTGTTAATGCCTAGTATTTGTACAAAATCATAATTTAAAGGACTTCATTCCTTCATTCACTTTGGAAATTTGGAATTGCAGCACATCAAATTTTGCCTGGGAAGAAAAGTAGATTAAATAAATTTAATAAGTCTTACTACTTCCCATTAAATAAATTAAATACGTCTTACTTGTTCCCACTCCTTTTCAAAACAGTAGTTTAAAACGAGGGCCCTTCACTCAATCTTTAACCTCAACCCCGCACGTTGTGTTGTATCTGTGAATGTTGGTTGTGGCCAAATGATAGTTTTCTTTCATTCGTTTAGGTTCCAAGAAAACTTGATGTAACTCTACTTTTAACTGCCGTTTCAGATAAGCGGGTATTACGTCGCAGTCATGTGCCGCGGATATGACGTAATTGCCCGAACCTCCGATTCAAATCTGTTGGCGCGATGGCCGTGAGCCACTGAGCAGCGACGATTATCAACAGAAATATCTTTATTTTCTGCTTGCAACTGGACCGTCTAGAGCGTACACGGTAAGTAACACTCATTGTGTTTAAGGAGATTTACGTTTGTAATAGCAGAAGTGTAGCCGCGTTGCGTTGTACGTGTGAAAATTGGTCGAGGCGAAATGTTAATGTTTAATTTCATTCCTTTAGGTTCCACGGTGTTTGTTGGCTGCAAGTTTTCCACTGCAAGAAGAGGCTCGTATCATTGACCAGGAGCGAGCTACAATGGTGAGTAGCCATAACATTTATGTTAAACACTTCCTATTTCATGTCTAACAGTACTTGATTTAACAAATAACCATAAATAAATACAGTGTGGGCACTGAAGTTAACATATGTGATTATACTGCCTAATCTGTCACGGAGTAGATTGTTGCAAAGTAATATAAGATCCAAAGTTGTAATTCAGAATAGTTTTCAAAAGAAGGCCATTAGAATTATATACAAGTCTGATTACCCTGAACAAGCTATTAATTAAATCACAAATTCTTCAATTCAAAGATTTGGTAGATTATCAGACAAATAATGTCTAACAGTAATTGATTTAACACATCACGATAAGTAGATTGAGTGTGGGCACTCTCAAGTTAACAGATATGATTATACTGCCTAATCTGTTACAGAGTATGTTGTTGCCAAGTAATGTAGAATAGATCCAAAGTAGTAATCCAGAATAGTTTTGAAGAGGCCATTAGAATAATAAACAAATCTGATTACCTTGAACATAATAACAAGCTAAGTGTTTAATATGTCCTATGAAGTCAAAATTGGGCACCATCATGTGGTGAAATTTGGAATTGCATCACATCCAATTTTGCCTGGGAACAAACAGATTAAATACATCTTAGTTTTGAATAAGCCACTCCTTCTCAAACAAGTAAACTCTGCCCATTTCGCGCAGTAGATGTTCTGTTAATATCTAGTATTTATACAAAGTCATAATTTAAATTGCTTTCAACCTTCATTCATCGGTTCAACCAACATTACTCGCTCTTATTACCAACTTGTATTGATTTAACTAAGCGTTTAATACTTCCTATCAGGTCTCAAGGCAAGATTTGGCAAAATACAATTTCAGCAAATCCAATTTTGCCAGGGAACAAAAATAGATTAAATAAACTAAATAAGTCTTCTTCCCATTAAATAAATCAGAAAAGTCTGTCTTGTAACCAGTCCTCTTCAAACAAGTAAAGTCTGCCCATTTTGTGCCGTAGATTTTGTGTCTATGCCTAGTATTTAAACAAAATCATAATTTAAACGACTTCTTTCCTTCATTCACTTTGGAAATTTGGAATTGCAGCAAATCGAATTTTGCCAGGGAACAAAAATAGATCAATTAAACTAAATAAGTCTTCTTCCCATTAAATAAATTAAAAAAGTCTGTCTTGTAACCAGTCCTTTTCAAACAAGTAAAGTCTGCCCATTTTGTGCCGTCGATTTTGTGTTAATGCCTAGTATTTATATAAAATCATAATTTAAAGGACTTCATTCCTTCATTCACTTTGGAAATTTGGAATTGCAGCACATCAAATTTTGCCTGGGAAGAAAAGTAGATTAAATAAATTTAATAAGTCTTACTACTTCCCATTAAATAAATTAAATACGTCTTACTTGTTCCCACTCCTTTTCAAAACAGTAGTTTAAAACGAGGGCCCTTCACTCAATCTTTAACCTCAACCCCGCACGTTGTGTTGTATCTGTGAATGTTGGTTGTGGCCAAATGATAGTTTTCTTTCATTCGTTTAGGTTCCAAGAAAACTTGATGTAACTCTACTTTTAACTGCCGTTTCAGATAAGCGGGTATTACGTCGCAGTCATGTGCCGCGGATATGACGTAATTGCCCGAACCTCCGATTCAAATCTGTTGGCGCGATGGCCGTGAGCCACTGAGCAGCGACGATTATCAACAGAAATATCTTTATTTTCTGCTTGCAACTGGACCGTCTAGAGCGTACACGGTAAGTAACACTCATTGTGTTTAAGGAGATTTACGTTTGTAATAGCAGAAGTGTAGCCGCGTTGCGTTGTACGTGTGAAAATTGGTCGAGACGAAATGTTAATGTTTAATTTCATTCCTTTAGGTTCCACGGTGTTTGTTGGCTGCAAGTTTTCCACTGCAAGAAGAGGCTCGTATCATTGACCAGGAGCGAGCTACAATGGTGAGTAGCCATAACATTTATGTTAAACACTTCCTATTTCATGTCTAACAGTACTTGATTTAACAAATAACCATAAATAAATACAGTGTGGGCACTGAAGTTAACATATGTGATTATACTGCCTAATCTGTCACGGAGTAGATTGTTGCAAAGTAATATAAGATCCAAAGTTGTAATTCAGAATAGTTTTCAAAAGAAGGCCATTAGAATTATATACAAGTCTGATTACCCTGAACAAGCTATTAATTAAATCACAAATTCTTCAATTCAAAGATTTGGTAGATTATCAGACAAATAATGTCTAACAGTAATTGATTTAACACATCACGATAAGTAGATTGAGTGTGGGCACTCTCAAGTTAACAGATATGATTATACTGCCTAATCTGTTACAGAGTATGTTGTTGCCAAGTAATGTAGAATAGATCCAAAGTAGTAATCCAGAATAGTTTTGAAGAGGCCATTAGAATAATAAACAAATCTGATTACCTTGAACATAATAACAAGCTAAGTGTTTAATATGTCCTATGAAGTCAAAATTGGGCACCATCATGTGGTGAAATTTGGAATTGCATCACATCCAATTTTGCCTGGGAACAAACAGATTAAATAAATCTTAGTTTTGAATAAGCCACTCCTTCTCAAACAAGTAAACTCTGCCCATTTCGCGCAGTAGATGTTCTGTTAATATCTAGTATTTATACAAAGTCATAATTTAAATTGCTTTCAACCTTCATTCATCGGTTCAACCAACATTACTCGCTCTTATTACCAACTTGTATTGATTTAACTAAGCGTTTAATACTTCCTATCAGGTCTCAAGGCAAGATTTGGCAAAATACAATTTCAGCAAATCCAATTTTGCCAGGGAACAAAAATAGATTAAATAAACTAAATAAGTCTTCTTCCCATTAAATAAATCAGAAAAGTCTGTCTTGTAACCAGTCCTCTTCAAACAAGTAAAGTCTGCCCATTTTGTGCCGTAGATTTTGTGTCTATGCCTAGTATTTAAACAAAATCATAATTTAAACGACTTCTTTCCTTCATTCACTTTGGAAATTTGGAATTGCAGCAAATCGAATTTTGCCAGGGAACAAAAATAGATCAATTAAACTAAATAAGTCTTCTTCCCATTAAATAAATTAAAAAAGTCTGTCTTGTAACCAGTCCTTTTCAAACAAGTAAAGTCTGCCCATTTTGTGCCGTCGATTTTGTGTTAATGCCTAGTATTTATATAAAATCATAATTTAAAGGACTTCATTCCTTCATTCACTTTGGAAATTTGGAATTGCAGCACATCAAATTTTGCCTGGGAAGAAAAGTAGATTAAATAAATTTAATAAGTCTTACTACTTCCCATTAAATAAATTAAATACGTCTTACTTGTTCCCACTCCTTTTCAAAAAAGTAGTTTAAAACGAGGTCCCTTCACTCAACCTTTAACCCTATTTATTCACCTTCTAGGCTAAGTGTTAAAGGCTAAGTGTTAAAGGCTAAGTGTTAAAGGCTAAGTGTTAAAGGCTAAGTGTTAGAGGCTAAGTGCCAGAGGCTAGGCGCCAGAGGCGAGTTTTTGTGGGCTGAAGTTTTAGTGGGGTTAGTGTGAATACAATCCAAAAGAATACAACAGAATACAATACAATAGAATATAATACATAGATTAAATTATATAGCTCTTACTACTTCCCATTAAATAAATTAAATACGTCTTACTTGTTCCCAATCCTTTTCAAAAAAGTAGTTTAAAACGAGGGCCCTTCACTCAACCTTTAACCTCAACCCCGCACGTCACATTGTGTTGTATCTGTGAATGTTGGTTGTGGCCAAATGATAGTTTTCTTTCATTCGTTTAGGTTCCACGGTGTTTGTTGGCTATGTTTTCCACTGTCAGAAGGATGAAAATACAAAGTACAACGCTTGGACGTGGGCAAAGGCGTCACCGGTGAGTCCTTCCTTCCTATTTATTTACCTTCTAGATGCTAGAGGCTAAGTGTTAGAGGCTAAGTGTTAGAGGCTAAGTGTTAAACACAATACGAACAACACAACGATACTGCACTGAACAACACGATACCGCACTGAGAAACACGATACCGCACTGAACAACACGATACCGCACTGAACAACACCATGCCGCACTGAACACCATGCCACACTGAACAACACCATCCCGCACTGAACAACACCATGCCGCACTAAACAACACCATGCCGCACTGAACAACACCATGCCTCACTGAAAGACACCATGCCGCACTGAAAGACACCATGCCGCACTGAACGACACCATGCCGCACTGAAAGACACCATGCCGCACTGAACGACACCATGCCGCACTGAAAGACACCATCCCGCACTGAACACCATGCCGCACTGAACAACACCATCCTGCACTGAACAACACCATCCCGCACTGAACAACACCATGCCGCACTGAACAACATTATGCCGCACTGAACATTATGCCGCACTGAACAACACCATGCCGCACTGAACAACACCATGCCGCACTGAACAACATTATGCCGCACTGAACAACACCATGCCGCACTGAACAACACCATGCCGCACTGAACAACACCATGCCGCACTGAACAACATTATGCCGCACTGAACAACACCATGCCGCACTGAACAACACCATCCTGCACTGAACAACACCATTCCGCATTGAACACCATGCCGCACTGAACAACACCATCCCGCACTGAACAACACCATCCCGCACTGAACAACACCATGCCGCACTGAACAACATTATGCCGCACTGAACAACATTATGCCGCACTGAACAACACCATGCCGCACTGAACAACACCATGCCGCACTGAACAACACCATGCCGCACTGAACAACATTATAAGGCACTGAACAACACCATCCCGCACTGAACAACACCATGCCGCACTAAACAACATTATGCCGCACTGAACAACATTATGCCGAAATGAACAACACCATGCCGCTCTGAACAACACCATGCCGCACTGAACAACACCATGCCGCACTGAACAACACGATCCCGCATTGAACACCATCCCGCACTGAACAACACCATGCCGCACTGAACAACACCATCCTGCACTGAACAACACCATCCCGCACTAAACACCATGCCGCACTGAACAACACCATTCCGCACTGAACAACACCATGCCGCACTGAACAACATTATGCCGCACTGAACAACACCATGCCGCACTGAACAACACCATGCCGCACTGAACAACACCATGCCGCACTGAACAACACCATGCCGCACTGAACAACATTATGCCGCACTGAACAACACCATGCCGCACTGAACAACACCATGCCGCACTGAACAACACGATCCTGCATTGAACAACACCATCCTGCACTGAACAACACCATGCCGCACTGAACAACACCATGCCGCACTGAACACCATGCCGCACTGAACACCATGCCGCACTGAACAACACCATCCCGCACTGAACAACACCATGCCGCATTGAACAACACCATGCCGCACTGAACAACACCATCCTGCACTGAACAACACCATGCCGCACTGAACAACACCATGCCGCACTGAACAACATTATGCCGCACTGAACAACATTATGCCGCACTGAACAACATTATGCCGCACTGAACAACATTATGCCGCACTGAACAACACCATGCCGCACTGAACAACACCATGCCGCACTGAACAACACCATGCCGCACTGAACAACACCATGCCGCACTGAACAACACGATCCCACATTGAACAACACCATCCTGCACTGAACAACACCATCCCGCACTGAACAACACCATGCCGCACTGAACAACATTATGGCGCACTGAACAACACCATGCCGCACTGAACAACACCATGCCGCACTGAACAACACCATGCCGCACTGAACAACACCATGCCGCAATGAACAACACCATCCCGCACTGAACAACACCATGCCGCACTGAGCAACACCATGCCGCACTGAACAACACCATCCCGCACTGAACAACACCATGCCGCACTGAACAACACCATTCCGCACTGAACAACACCATGCCGAACTGAACAACATTACGCTGCACTGAACAACACCATGCCGCACTGAACAACACCATGCCGCACTGAACAACACCATGCCGCATTGAACAACACCATGCCGCATTGAACAACACCATGCCGCACTGAACAACACCATCCTGCACTGAACAACACCATGCCGCATTGAACAACACCATGCCGCACTGAACAACACCATCCTGCACTGAACAACACCATCCCGCACTGAACAACACCATCCCGCATTGAACAACACCATCCTGCACTGAACAACACCATGCCGCACTGAACAACACCATGCCGCACTGAACAACACCATTCCGCACTGAACAACACCATGCCGCACTGAACAACACCATCCTGCACTGAACACCATCCCGCACTGAACAACACCATGCCGCATTGAACAACACCATCCTGCACTGAACAACACCATCCTGCACTGAACAACACCATGCCGCACTGAACAACACCATGCCGCACTGAACAACACCATGCCGCACTGAACAACACCATGCCGCACTGAACAACATTATGCCGCACTGAACAACATTATGTCGCACTGAACAACACCATGCCGCACTGAACAACATTATGCCGCACTGAACATTATGCCGCACTGAACAACACCATGCCGCACTGAACAACATTATGCCGCACTGAAAAA
This sequence comes from Syngnathus floridae, assembly GCF_059516105.1. Lineage (NCBI taxonomy): Eukaryota > Metazoa > Chordata > Actinopteri > Syngnathiformes > Syngnathidae > Syngnathus > Syngnathus floridae. Next base: position 158,804 of record NW_028284104.1, on the reverse strand, counting down.
CACCATGCCGCACTGAACAACACCATCCCGCACTGAACAACACCATGCCGCACTGAACAACACCATGCTGCACTGAACAACATTATGCTGCACTGAACAACACGATCCTGCATTGAACAACACCATGCCGCACTGAACAACACCATCCTGCACTGAACAACACCATCCTGCACTGAACAACACCACCCCGCACTGAACAACACGATCCCGCATTGAACAACACCATCCCGCACTGAACAACACCATGCCGCACTGAACAACACCATTCCGCACTGAACAACACCATGCCGCACTGAACAACACCATGCCGCACTGAACAACACCATGCCGCACTGAACAACACCATGCCGCACTGAACAACACCATGCCGCACTGAACAACACCATCCCGCACTGAACAACACCATGCCGCATTGAACAACACCATGCCGCACTGAACAACACCATCCTGCACTGAACAACATTATGGCGCACTGGACAACATTATGCCGCACTGAACAACACCATGCCGCACTGAACAACACCATGCCGCACTGAACAACACCATGCCGCACTGAACAACACCATGCCGCACTGAACAACATTATGCCGCACTGAACAACACCATGCCGCACTGAACAACACCATGCCGCACTGAACAACACGATCCCGCATTGAACAACACCATCCTGCACTGAACAACACCATGCCGCACTGAACAACACCATGCCGCACTGAACAACACCATTCCGCACTGAACAACACCATGCCGCACTGAACAACACCATCCTGCACTGAACAACACCATCCCGCACTGAACAACACCATGCCGCATTGAACAACACCATGCCGCACTGAACAACACCATCCTGCACTGAACAACACCATGCCGCACTGAACAACACCATGCCGCACTGAACAACACCATGCCGCACTGAACAACACCATGCCGCACTGAACAACATTATGCCGCACTGAACAACATTATGTCGCACTGAACAACACCATGCCGCACTGAACAACACCATGCCGCACTGAACAACATTATGCCGCACTGAAAAACACCATGCCGCACTGAACAACACCATCCCGCACTGAACAACACCATGCCGCATTGAACAACACCATGCCGCACTGAACAACACCATGCTGCACTGAACAACATTATGCTGCACTGAACAACACGATCCTGCATTGAACAACACCATGCCGCACTGAACAACACCATCCTGCACTGAACAACACCATCCTGCACTGAACAACACCACCCCGCACTGAACAACACGATCCCGCATTGAACAACACCATCCCGCACTGAACAACACCATGCCGCACTGAACAACACCATTCCGCACTGAACAACACCATGCCGCACTGAACAACACCATGCCGCACTGAACAACACCATGCCGCACTGAACAACACCATGCCGCACTGAACAACATTATGCCGCACTGAACAACACCATGCCGCACTGAACAACACCATCCCGCACTGAACAACACCATGCCGCATTGAACAACACCATGCCGCACTGAACAACACCATCCTGCACTGAACAACACCATCCCGCACTAAACAACACCATGCCGCACTGAACAACATTATGGCGCACTGGACAACATTATGCCGCACTGAACAACACCATGCCGCACTGAACAACACCATGCCGCACTGAACAACACCATGCCGCACTGAACAACACCATGCCGCACTGAACAACATTATGCCGCACTGAACAACACCATGCCGCACTGAACAACACCATGCCGCACTGAACAACACGATCCCGCATTGAACAACACCATCCTGCACTGAACAACACCATGCCGCACTGAACAACACCATGCCGCACTGAACAACACCATTCCGCACTGAACAACACCATGCCGCACTGAACAACACCATCCTGCACTGAACAACACCATCCCGCACTGAACAACACCATGCCGCATTGAACAACACCATGCCGCACTGAACAACACCATCCTGCACTGAACAACACCATGCCGCACTGAACAACACCATGCCGCACTGAACAACACCATGCCGCACTGAACATTATGCCGCACTGAACAACATTATGCCGCACTAAACAACATTATGTCGCACTGAACAACACCATGCCGCACTGAACAACACCATGCTGCACTGAACAACATTATGCCGCACTGAACAACACGATCCCGCATTGAACAACACTATCCCGCAGTGAACAACACCATGCCGCATTGAACAACACCATGCCGCACTGAACAACACCATGCTGCACTGAACAACATTATGCTGCACTGAACAACACGATCCTGCATTGAACAACACCATGCCGCACTGAACAACACCATCCTGCACTGAACAACACCTTTCCACACTGAACAACACCATGCCGCACTGAACAACATTATGCCGCACTGAACAACACCATGCCGCACTGAACAACACCATGCCGCACTGAACAACACCATGCCGCACTGAACAACACCATGCCGCAATGAACAACACCATCCCGCACTGAAGAACACCATGCCGCATTGAACAACACCATGCCGCACTGAACAACACCATCCCGCACTGAACAACACCACCCCGCACTGAACAACACGATCCCGCATTGAACAACACCATCCCGGACTGAACAACACCATGCCGCACTGAACAACACCATTCCGCACTGAACAACACCATGCCGCACTGAACAACACCATGCCGCACTGAACAACACCATGCCGCACTGAACAACACCATGCCGCACTGAACAACATTATGCCGCACTGAACAACACCATGCCGCACTGAACAACACCATCCCGCACTGAACAACACCATGCCGCATTGAACAACACCATGCCGCACTGAACAACACCATCCTGCACTGAACAACACCATCCCGCACTGAACAACACCATGCCGCACTGAACAACATTATGGCGCACTGAACAACATTATGCCGCACTGAACAACACCATGCCGCACTGAACAACACCATGCCGCACTGAACAACACCATGCCGCACTGAACAACATTATGCCGCACTGAACAACATTATGCCGCACTGAACAACACCATGCCGCACTGAACAACACCATGCCGCACTGAACAACACCATGCCGAACTGAACAACACGACGTCGCACTGAACAACACGACGCCGCACAGAACAACACGACGCCGCACAGAATAACACAATACCGCACAGAACAACACAATACCGCACAAACAGTTTTAGATAATATTACGTCGCAGTCATGTGACGCGGACATGACGTCAATAGGCGGAACTCACGGCAAAATTATAATCCGTGGGCGTGGCTTGCAACAGGAAGTAGGAAAGCGGCAATTCTGGCAAACAAGACACAGCGGTTAGTAACACGATGACTAACAAGGCAAATATTTTTGTTTTCAGCTTGCAACTTGACCGTCTAGAGCGTACAAGGTAATTACAACTGTTTTTTTTAGCCCTGAAAAGCGAGGGAGTGTGGCGTTTGGGAGGAATGTCGAACTCGGCGTCTGCTTCCAGCCACAGACGCCAAATTTCGACGATTATTTCGACTGGTCAACGGTTGTAAATTATTGCGTTGACTAAAAACTTTATTTAACTCTACTCTTAACTTTGCCGTTTCAGATATGCGGGTATTACACCGCGGAAATGACGTCAATAGGCTGAACTCTCGCCAAAATTCAAATCTGTGGGCGCAATGGCCTTGAGCGAGACACCGGATACAAACACGACGATTATCAACAGAAATATCTTTATTTTCTGCTTGCAAGTGGACCGTCTAGAGCGTACACGGTAAGTACAACTCATTGTGTTTAAAAAGATTTACCTTTGTGTAGTTTGCGTTGCGTTGTATCTGTGAATGTTGGTTGAGGCTAAATGTTAATGTTTAATTTCATTCCTTTAGGTTCCACGGTGTTTGTTGGCTGTATGTTTTCCACTGCAAGAAGAGGCTCGTATCATTGACCAGCAGGAGCTACAATGGTGAGTACCCCTTTCGTCTTCCATTTATGTTAAACACTTCCTATTTCATGTCTAACAGTACTCGATTTAACAAATAACCATAAATAAATACAGTGTGGGCAGTCACGTTAACATATGTGATTATCCTGCCTAATATGTTTATCACAAATATGTCACTAATCACTAATATGTTTATTTGTTTATCACAACACCTTTGGACCTTCAGCAATCGATTATTTCCCTTCATCTACATAGAGACAGAACGATGGTGTCTTAAACATCTCATTCATTTCACCAAATAACTTCACGCAGGTGGATAACGGCCGTCTCGGTCACGCTATGTTGCGTGATGCAGTTTTGAAGAACCAAATGCATTTATTCAATGAATAAGTCAAGCTAGTTCTATGTTTATGATGTTGTAAGTTACGGTACCGATTGAAGTTGAGTTCGAAGCCAGTGGAAAACAGCGCTGCGTTTGTGCTCTCCAGGTACAAATGTTGTGATCTCTGACTGACGACCGGGCGAGACTCGAGTAAGAGATGTCCAAACGAGCTCCGGCAGGGCGGGCCAAGGCGGAGCGAACGGACGCCCTTCAGGCCGCCAATGACGAGCTGAGAACCAAACTGATGGACGTCCAGTTAGAACTTCAGCAGGAGAAGAACAAGGTGAAAACCTCAACAGACAGACACTGCCTGCCTCCCTGCCTGCCTCCCTGCCTGCCTCCCTGCCTGCCTCCCTCCCTCCCAGTTTTCCCGATGTAGATTAGACATGCGTGTGCCATGACTGTGTCAGCCTACATCAACAAATGCACCGAGGACGTCAGCACCACTAAGAATATCATCACCCGGGGCAACCAACGACCCTGGATGACTGAGGAGGTACGTCAAACGCTACGAGCGCGGAACTCTGCCTTCAAGTCTGGCGACAAGGAGACACTGAGGACAGCGAGAGCCAACTTGAACCGTGCCATCAGGATAGCGAAGCGAGACCGCAGTCGAAAATTTCAGGATCGTTTCCACGACGTCAAAAACATCAGGAGTATGTGGCAAGGCATACGGGCGATTACAGACTACAACTCACCCTCCCCCCCCCCGGTGGGTGTAGTTGATGCTGACTTTCTAAATGGTCTAAATAACTTCTTTGGGAGGTTCGAGGCACTAAACGGCACTCCAGCAGTTAAAACTGTCCCCCATCAGGAAGAGGAGGTACTCTGCCTTGACTCCGCCGATGTGTTGAAGACCCTGAGGAGAGTCAACCCCTGTAAGGCCCCTGGCCCCGACAACATTCCTGGGCGTGTGTTCAGGGAATGTGCAAGTCATCTGGCTGGGGTCATCACAGACATTTTTAACACCTCGCTGGGCCAAGCCACAGTGCCGGCGTGCTTTAAGACTGCCTCCATCATTCCGGTGCCGAAGAAACCTCAAATCACCTCATTTAATGATTACCGGCCTGTTGCACTGACTCCGGTTATGATGAAGTGCTTCGAAAGGCTGCTTAAAGGTCACATCGTTTCCAGACTCCCCCTATTATTTGACCCGTTCCAGTTTGCCGACCGGCAAAACCGCTCCACTCAGGACGCCATCTCCTCCGTTCTTCACCTGAGCCTGGCTCACCTGGAGGAGAAGAACACCCATGTGCGGAGGCTGTTCCTGGACTCAGCGTTTAACACCATCATCCCACAGCATCTGGTAGGAAAATTGGAACACCTGGGCTTCAACACCCCCCTTCGCAACTGGCTGCTAGACTTCCTCACCAACAGACCTCAGTCAGTCCGGGTCGGACAGAACACCTCTGATGTCATCACCCTCAGCACAGGCTCCCTTCAGGGCTGCGTCCTGAGCCCCCTGCTGTGCACCCTGATGACACACGACTGCGTCCTCAGGTTCACCACCAATCACATCGTGAAGTCAGCAGACGACACAACGGTGGTGGGGCTCATCAGAGACAACAACGACCTGGACTACAGAGAGGAGGTGGAGCAGCTGGTGGGCTGGTGCAGAGAAAACAGCCTGATCCTGAATGAGGAGAAGATGAAGGAGATCATCGTCGACTTCAGGAAAAAACAGCCTCACCACGCTCCACTGATCATCAACAGCTCAGCTGTGGAGGTGGTCAGCACCACCAAATTCCTGGGGGTCCACATCACAGAAGACCTCACCTGGACTATGAACACTACGGCACTGGTCAAGAGGGCACAGAAGCGCTTGTACTTCCTGCGGAGGATGAGGAAAGCCCACCTGCCCCCACCCATCATGAGGACGTTCTACAGGAGCACCATAGAGAGCATTCTGACAAGCTGTCTCTCTGTGTGGTGTGGAGGCTGCACCGCCTCCGATTGGAAGAACGTGAGGAGAGTGGTGAGGACAGCAGAGAGGATCATAGGGGCTCCTCTTCCCTCCATTCAGGACATTTCATCTCAGCGCTGCATGTCCCGTGCCCGTAACATCATCAATGACCCATCACACCCCCACCATGGACTGTTCTCCCTGCTGCCCTCTGGGAAGAGGTTTGCAGCATCCGCTGCAGGTCCACCAGGTTCTGCAACAGCTTTTTCCCTGCTGTCATCAGACTGTTGAACACTAGAACTGTTGAGCTCTAAACTGAACTCTGCATCACACATTCACAGAACTGTACTTTATGACACTACGGACCTCTATCTTGCACTATCTCGCACTACCAACTTTACTGAACTTGTATAAACCCTTTAAATAGAAGTTTAATACATGGTTTAGCATTCCTCTGCACACTCTTGAATACTGTTTTGCCTACTTGCACTATTGCATAATTATCACTGCTGCACTTTATACTTATTTTTAATATATATATATATATATATATATATATATATATATAGTATATGTATATATATATATTGTCATAGGATATGTTACTTCTATTCAACTGCAATATCACTACTTTGTTGTAAGACGTATGCAACGGAATTTCGTTTTGTATGCACCATGTGCAGACAAGATGACAATAAAGTTTGTCTAAGTCTAAGTCTAAGTCATGTCAGGTCAGCTGTCTGGAGAGAGAGAGAAGTCAGGACCTGCGGGCGGAGCACCACCGTGCCACCGCCGCCATGACGGAACTCAAAAGCAAACTCCATGAGGAGAAGCAGAAAGAGTTAGCCATTACCAGGGAGACATTACTGCGGCAGCATGAAATGGAGCTGATGAGAGTGATCAAAATCAAAGATGGAGAGATCCAGCGACTGAATGCCTTGGTCCTCAGCCTGAGGGACGGCTCCATGGACAAGGTGATCCGCTCTATCCGTGTCTGACTATCCGCACGCCACGTCGGGCTTCGATGCGGCCGCGACCGTATTGTGTAGCTTGTCCCCAGTAAGCGTCGCGGCGCTCCGTTGCGGTCTCAACGGCCCGGTGTGGCGCAATGTCTGCTCAGGTGAGGAGGGGGGGCGCTTTGCTGGCGGAGGTGGAGGAGACGCGGCGGTGTCGGGAGACCGAGCGGTGTCGCCTCCACCAGGAGCGCGGAAGAAGCCCTGGCAGCGGCCCAGCAGGCCTGGCAGTCCCGAGCGGCCGAGCTCCGATCGGCTCATCACCAGCATCGGGAGGAGCTGAGCCGAACCAAGAGAGACTGCGAGAGGGAGATCCGCCGACTGGTAGGACTGATCAGATGCGCGGTGCGTGGCTATGTTCCCAATTTCGTTGTATACCTGCAGTGCAATGACACCTAAGGCATTCTATTCTATTCTATTTCACAAGAAGAAAATGTCCGGTTGCTCGCTTCGCTTTTGTCACAGCAAAGGTGTTCTAGTCGATTCAAGAAAAAAATTGGCCGGTTGCTCTCTTTGTTTTTGTCACAATTCTGGCAAATGAGTTTGCCCGCCTGCCTGAGCGCTCCCCGTTTGTACATCCAGACGGATGAGATCAAGCTGAAAGACAGAGCGGTTAGTGTTTTGGATGAAGCCCTGGGGCCGGCCACGTCCACCGCCTTCAGCTGCAGACTCAGGCTGCCGAGCAGCAGATCGCTGCCCTGAGGGATTCCCAAAGGGCGGGCCTAAACTACCCTGGAAGTGGGGTCAACGCCGCTACTAGCAATCCTCTTCATTGCGTAAGCCACCTCATCACACACTTGCAGTACGCATGACTTAGTTCGTTGCTGGAGGAAGGTAGCACAAAAACAGTTTTGAACTTTGAACGAGTGCTTGTGTGTGTGTGTTGCGGGGCGTTTTCAGTCTCAGGAGGATCGGGACACGCGACGGTTTCATCTGAAAATCGCTGAGCTCAGCGCAGTCATCAGGAAACTGGAGGATCGAAACGCCCTGCTTTCTGAAGAGCGCAATGAACTGGTAATTTATTGACGGCACGCTTGAAGGTTTGCGCTACGTTTGATGCGCGCCATCCAGCGAGGCACCCATTGCGCTTGCTTATTAGTTGAGCGGCGCGGCGAGTCGGTTGCCTGGTAGATGTCTTTTATTGGGAGCCAAAGGCACGATTCCGTTCAAACCGATGCAAAAGGAATGGATACGTTCTGGCCCGCGTGTTGTGCGTCTTTCACATCCCGCACTTCATGCTTGCAGCTAAAGCGACTGAGAGAAACAGAAAGCCAGTTTCTGCCACTCCTGTACAAAAACAAACGCCTGAGCAGGAAGAATGAAGAACTCTCGCTGGTGCTGTGTCGCCTTGAAAACAAAGTGCGCTTTGTCACCCAGGAGAACGAGGAGATGGCAAGCTTGGTAAGTCGACGCGGACAACGGCGGCGTGCCAACAGAGTCCACTGCATTTGTGTTCCACAGAGAAGGCCTAGTTCGCTCAATGACCTGGACCGCGGTTGCGGCCAGCAGGACGGTGAAATGGAGTTCCTTCAAGTTGTGGAGCAGCGGCACATCATCGACGACTTGTCCAAGGTCTTCAGGCAGGCGACTCGGTGCACGTACGGCAGCGCCGCGCTCGCTCGCTGTCGCCAGGAAACCTTTTCCGTCCAAAGCTTGGCCGGCGGCCGCCATCCAAAAAATTGGCCCCTTAAATTCCGACCTTTCAAGCAGGAGCATTGTGCGCACGCGTTTGAACACGCTTTAGACTTGTTTTGCCGTTTTCAGCAGCTCAAAGCTCCCGTTTTGTCAGCGCCTTTGCCACTCGCTGTGCGCTGAAAACGACGGACTTGCCCGGCTGCTCAGCCCGTCAACCATGAGCCGCGAGCGCGACGTCATTGTCCGTAGGCAGCTAGTGGCAAAATGCACCCTGTTAGAGTTGCGCTCGCTCCAACTTATTACCACACGGGAGACAAGTAAGTTCTTTTGGACACCTGCAGGTGGAGAGTCCATCCGTTGTACGAATGAAGTCTGACTCTCGGCTCCTGCACGAGCATTTTAATTAAGAGAAACAGGGTGGGTGTAAGAGTGGATTGAATAGAGGAAGCCCTTGACCTCTAGTCAAAACATAGCAAGGGGTGTTTTACGACTTTGTGTAGGAAGGGATAAGCGATAGGGATAAATAAGGGATAAATAATATTATTTATTACAGGTCGCAGTCAAAGTCAAAGCAACACAATGATACGATAAAGATAATCTGGAAAACCCTGACACACCCTGTAGTTGTCACTTTTGGAAAAGACGAGCGTCCCTCCAATCATCGCCGGTGACGTGTTTTTCAGGCTCTGGAGACAGGAGCTCATGTCAGAAATGTCATTGTGAGTCGCGTTTGTTTCTGCGCCGGAGCCGTTCGTTCCCTTTGCATCCAAAGAATCTCAAAGGCGGATTATTTGTGTCGACAGGAGAGAGATTTGCTGCTACGATACCGACGTCGAGAATCTCTGAGGAGGAACAAAGCGTGAGGTCCTGCAAGGTGAGTCTGTTTGTTTGCGGCTGCTTGGTGTTGCGCAAGATGAAATGGCCTTTTTCTCGCTATCGTTCCTCTCGTCGATTCATCGTGAGGTGTCGCTTCAGTTTGTTCAGAGAGATGTTTGCTTCCGCGCCCGCAGGTCATCGAAACATTTTACGGCTACGACGAAGACGTGTTGGTGGACTCGGACGGATCGTCCTTGTCTTTTCACACCGACAGAACCCCCGACACGGAACCCGAAGAGGTAGCCCGCCATTTCTGCCAGCGTATTGGCACCAAACATTCCTCTTCAGCCTGGAATCGGACTCGTCTTTGCGTCGCGGGTGCTTTGTCGCCGGTCTGACTGATTCTGGTACTAGTGCTGTGTTGCATTGGTGTGTGCATGAAGAGGCGGAGCTTCGCTACCGCCAGCTGACGCAAGAATATCAAGCGCTGCAACGAGCCTACGCTCTGCTAGCCCAGACCAGCGAAGGGGACTACGACGCCGAGAAGGAGATCAAGGTGGCGCCCCTTCCCGCAACCCCCGGCCGGGTCGCAGCCTCCCCGTTCTCACCCAGCCTCGGGTGTTCTCTGGTCTGAAAGGAGGAGGAGGAGCCTCCCTCCTCCTCCTTTCAGACCAGAGAAAAGCTGATGGTAGAAATGGGTCACTATCAAAGCAGAGTAGCAGATCTGGAGTCAGCGCTGAAGCAACAAGGACAGGTAAGCTCATCAATGAGCACACCTTTTTCTCAGACAAAATAGCTACATTCTTCAGTCACTCATCCGTCTGGCATTACTGGACCAACCCCCCCCCCCGAACGTGGCTGGGAAAATGCGGAGAAAAGCAAATGTCATTTTCCAGTCAACCAAAGAATTTGTGGATGAAAATGACACAACATTCCAAAGCTGTCCACGCGTTTGTCTCTTCTAGAATGTCAAGTGGGTGGAGGAGAAGCAGCTGCTGCGTCAGAGCAATCAGCAGTTGGCCGAAAAGGTGACGGAAAGAAAGGCGCTGGGCGGAGTCGCTTGGCGTCACACCTGTCGGGAAGCCCCGCAGATGAGGTCTGACTGTCTTTTCAGGTCAGGCGGATGGAGGCGGAAGAAGCGCGTCTGAAAGAGCACATCCAGGATATCCGAGACCAAAACGAACTGCTTGAGTTCCGCATCCTGGAGCTGGAGGTGGGAAGACTCGCACAAGCGTGTTGAGGCCAGAGATGTGACGGACGGACGGACGGACGGACGGATGCATGCCTCTGCCTTTCAGGAGAGGGAGTGGCGCTCCCCCGTCTTGAAGTTTCTGCAAGTCCGTTTCCCAGACGGCCTCAGCCCTTTGCAGATCTACTGCGAGGCCGAGGGCGTGAGCGTACGTAAGGCGTCCCTCGCAACCCTAACCTTAACCCGAGGTCCCAGAACACCTTACATTGCTCCTTGCGCCTTTCCCCCGGACATCGTCATCAGTGATCTGATGAAGAAGCTGGACATCCTGGGCTATAACGCCGTAAGTGTATGTCGAACTCCTTATGTTCGCACTCCACGAGACTCGGCGGCTCAAATGTGACTTTTGGAAGGCTTTGCGCTGAAAGAAGCTTGTTGACGCTGTGCCTTTGGGCTCTTGCAGAATCTCACCAACGAGGAGCAGGTGGTCGTGATTCACGCCAGGACCCTTCTCACCCTAGCCGAGAAGGTAACGCGCACGTCCACGCACGCTCTCGCATTCTGCTTATGTGACAGCAGCCTTTCCTCAGTGGTTAGAATACATCAAAGTGACCAAGTCAGCACTTCAACAGAAGATGTTGGACATTGAAAGTGAGAAGGTAGACAGACACGCGACATCAGCCAAGGGGAACTCCGGCAATGTGCCCCAACAATTCTGACCTTGAGCTGTGCTAGGATATGTTCTGCAAGCAGAAGGGCTACCTGGATGAAGAGTTGGACTTCAGGAAGTGTTCCATGGACCAGGCTCATAAGGTAAGCCGCCCTCAAATCTCCCGCCGGACCACTGATGGACGAGGATTGCGGCCCAGAGGATCCTGGAGCTGGAGGCCATGTTGTACGAGGCGCTACCGCAGCGGGACTGCCCCGCCACGGACGGCGAAAAAGCCAGCCACGCTGGCGTGAATGACGTGCTGACGGCGGATCAGAGAGAAGAGCTTAGGAGCGCCGTGGACCAATGGAAGCGAGCCCTGATGTGCGAGTTGAGGGAGCGCGACGCTTGCATCCTCCAAGAGAGAATGGATCTGCTGCACAGCGCGCAACAGGTAAGGGCCCAAAGCCAGCCCGGCACTTACTTGCACGCTTACTGGCTTTTGAATGCCACTTTCCATTTGTCCGTCCTAGAGGAACAAAGAGCTGAAAGAATTCATCGAAGCTCAGAAGAGACAAATCAAACAATTGGAGGAGAAGTTTCTGTTTCTCTTTCTATTCTTCTCCTTGGCCTTCATTCTGTGGCCCTAACACCAGCTGGTGAGTGAGCTCCAGCGGCACCGCACTCGACACCTCCGATACACTGCCAGCCGGTCTCAGACGTTGGCAGACGCTCCGATGCCAACGTATACCCCCCGCCACGGTGACAGAGGCACCGCGTCACACCGGCGCTCATCCAATCAGAAGGCAGGAAAAGCAAATTCACATGCAGGGCACTTTTGAACCAGAAGAGAGCGCCACAAAAAACGGTTGTTGCCCCAAACGCGCATTAAAAAGGGTCAGAATAACAAGAGTCCCACTGGCCAGCCGGGGCCACCCGTCCAGCTGTTTCTTCAGGGGGGAAAAAAATTGGAGTCACCGGTGAGTACATTTTGCATTTAGCTCTGCTTTTCTGCTTCTGTCTTCAAGTGTGTGGCATCCTGCGATCAAAGATTCAGCCAACCCCAAAGCGGTTGACCTCAACGTCCCACCACCATGCCTACCAGAGCAGGTGACGTGATGCTTTGGACATCCTTCCGTCTCAGATGCCCAAAAGTACTCTTTGCCACATCTGCGGCAATACGGTGTCTTTTCAAAGGTGCAAATAAATCCAGCGTGGGCGGAACACGCACGTCTTCGGTTTTTCCCGCTTTGTTTGTGTGACAGCTGTTGTGAAAATTTTATACAAATAAAGTTGTATAGTACAGGTTTGGCCAAGCCGCAACTCACGAACCGCATGCGGCTCTTTTATGTTCATATCAACATTTGTGTGTGTGTGTGTGTGTGTGTGTGTGGGGGGGGGGGGGGTTGTGCGTGTTGGCTTCACTTGAGTTCAATTTGGTATTTTGGTCAAAAGCGCATGTGGTGAAATTCCACAAAGTAGGATGGGCAAACACATTTCTTTAAACTATGAGTGTCAATTGGGCTCTCGAAATGGCAGGGAAAAGATGCACAGCAAAACGAAAATACGTAGATGAACACAGGACGTTTTAATCAGAGTGGGAAAGTTTCTATTTTTTGTTGAACGTGATGGCAAACCATTCTGCCTGATATGTCAGACCTCAGCGCATTTCAAAGATTCAAATCTTCAGCGCCATGCACTTCAGCTCACTCCATGCTAACATTGATCAGGCGTCGAACCCGCATCATCATGCTTAAGAGGTGGCCATGCTAACCAGTGCGCCATTATGTCAACGCATAATAACTAAGTCTACTGGTCAAAACAGCGGTTACTATATGACGTCGCTACGTCGTGGTCACGTGACGCAGACAAGACGTCAATGGACGTGGGCAGAGTTAACTTGTTTAAAAGGGAGTAGGCAGAAGAAATATTTAATTTATTTAAATCTATTTTGAGTGCACACCATTATGCCAATGCATAACAACTGTAAATCTACTAAACAAAACAGCGGTTGCTATATGACATCTGCCACGTCGTGGTCACGTGACATACGTGACGTCGATGGGCGTAACTTTCGCCGGAATTCAAATCCGCGGGGAGAGTTAACTTGTTTAAAAGAGAGTGGGCAGAAGAATTATTTAATTTATTTAAATCTATTTGGTGTGTGCGCCATTATGTCAATGCATAACAACTGTAAGTCTACTAAACAAAACAGCGGTTGCTATATGACGTCTGCCCCGTCGTGGTCACGTGACGCGGACGTGACGTCGACGCCTACTTTACATCCCACCGATCACAGGACCCCTCGGCTGCATAACCGTGCACCCTTCCCAACCAATCGGATTTGCTATACGCGAAAACGACGCCAATGGAAAGAGCTTCCGCCCAAATTTAAATCCGTGGGCGTGGCTCGCAGCAGGAAGTAGGAAAATGGCGGCGATGTTGACAAAGACACAGCGGATGGTAACATACGACTAACAAGAGAAATATTTTTATTTTCTGCTTGCAACTGGACCGTCCAGAGCGTACACGGTAAGTACAACTCATCGTTTTTAAAAAGAAGTACTTTTGTTGCCCTGAAAAGCGAGTGAGCGTGGCGTTTGTGGGGGACGTCGAATTTCGACGATTCTTTCTGGTCAACGGTTGTAAATGATTGTGTTGATTAAAAAAGAAAACTTGATGTAACTCTACTTTTAACTGCCGTTTCAGATAGATTTGGAATTGCATCACATCCAATTTTGCCTAGAGCGTACACGGTAAGTAACACTCGTTGTGTTTAAGGAGATTTACGTTTGTAATAGCAGAAGTGTAGCCGCGTTGCGTTGTACGTGTGAATGTTGGTCCGGGCGAAATGTTAATGTTTAATTTCATTCCTTTAGGTTCCACGGTGTTTGTTGGCTGCAAGTTTTCCACTGCAAGAAGAGGCTCATATCATTGACCAGGAGCGAGCTACAATGGTGAGTAGCCATAACATTTATGTTAAACACTTCCTATTTCATGTCTAACAGTACTTGATTTAACAAATAACCATAAATAAATACAGTGTGGGCACTGAAGTTAACATATGTGATTATACTGCCTAATCTGTCACCGAGTAGATTGTTGCAAAGTAATATAAGATCCAAAGTTGTAATTCAGAATAGTTTTCAAAAGAAGGCCATTAGAATTATATACAAGTCTGATTACCCTGAACAAGCTATTAATTAAATCACAAATTCTTCAATTCAAAGATTTGGTAGATTATCAGACAAATAATGTCTAACAGTAATTGATTTAACACATCACGATAAGTAGATTGAGTGTGGGCACTCTCAAGTTAACATATGTGATTATACTGCCTAATCTGTTACAGAGTATGTTGTTGCCAAGTAATGTAGAATAGATCCAAAGTAGTAATCCAGAATAGTTTTGAAGAGGCCATTAGAATGATAAACAAATCTGATTACCTTGAACATAATAACAAGCTAAGTGTTTAATATGTCCTATGAAGTCAAAATTGGGCACCATCATGTGGTGAAATTTGGAATTGCATCACATCCAATTTTGCCTGGGAACAAACAGATTACATAAATCTTAGTTTTGAATAAGCCACTCCTTCTCAAACAAGTAAACTCTGCCCATTTTGCGCAGTAGATGTTCTGTTAATATCTAGTATTTATACAAAGTCATAATTTAAATTGCTTTCAACCTTCATTCATCGGTTCAACCAACATTACTCGCTCTTATTACCAACTTGTATTGATTTAACTAAGCGTTTAATACTTCCTATCAGGTCTCAAGGCAAGATTTGGCAAAATACAATTTCAGCAAATCCAATTTTGCCAGGGAACAAAAATAGATTAAATAAACTAAATAAGTCTTCTTCCCATTAAATAAATCAGAAAAGTCTGTCTTGTAACCAGTCCTCTTCAAACAAGTAAAGTCTGCCCATTTTGTGCCGTAGATTTTGTGTCTATGCCTAGTATTTAAACAAAATCATAATTTAAACGACTTCTTTCCTTCATTCACTTTGGAAATTTGGAATTGCAGCAAATCGAATTTTGCCAGGGAACAAAAATAGATCAATTAAACTAAATAAGTCTTCTTCCCATTAAATAAATTAAAAAAGTCTGTCTTGTAACCAGTCCTTTTCAAACAAGTAAAGTCTGCCCATTTTGTGCCGTCGATTTTGTGTTAATGCCTAGTATTTGTACAAAATCATAATTTAAAGGACTTCATTCCTTCATTCACTTTGGAAATTTGGAATTGCAGCACATCAAATTTTGCCTGGGAAGAAAAGTAGATTAAATAAATTTAATAAGTCTTACTACTTCCCATTAAATAAATTAAATACGTCTTACTTGTTCCCACTCCTTTTCAAAACAGTAGTTTAAAACGAGGGCCCTTCACTCAATCTTTAACCTCAACCCCGCACGTTGTGTTGTATCTGTGAATGTTGGTTGTGGCCAAATGATAGTTTTCTTTCATTCGTTTAGGTTCCAAGAAAACTTGATGTAACTCTACTTTTAACTGCCGTTTCAGATAAGCGGGTATTACGTCGCAGTCATGTGCCGCGGATATGACGTAATTGCCCGAACCTCCGATTCAAATCTGTTGGCGCGATGGCCGTGAGCCACTGAGCAGCGACGATTATCAACAGAAATATCTTTATTTTCTGCTTGCAACTGGACCGTCTAGAGCGTACACGGTAAGTAACACTCATTGTGTTTAAGGAGATTTACGTTTGTAATAGCAGAAGTGTAGCCGCGTTGCGTTGTACGTGTGAAAATTGGTCGAGGCGAAATGTTAATGTTTAATTTCATTCCTTTAGGTTCCACGGTGTTTGTTGGCTGCAAGTTTTCCACTGCAAGAAGAGGCTCGTATCATTGACCAGGAGCGAGCTACAATGGTGAGTAGCCATAACATTTATGTTAAACACTTCCTATTTCATGTCTAACAGTACTTGATTTAACAAATAACCATAAATAAATACAGTGTGGGCACTGAAGTTAACATATGTGATTATACTGCCTAATCTGTCACGGAGTAGATTGTTGCAAAGTAATATAAGATCCAAAGTTGTAATTCAGAATAGTTTTCAAAAGAAGGCCATTAGAATTATATACAAGTCTGATTACCCTGAACAAGCTATTAATTAAATCACAAATTCTTCAATTCAAAGATTTGGTAGATTATCAGACAAATAATGTCTAACAGTAATTGATTTAACACATCACGATAAGTAGATTGAGTGTGGGCACTCTCAAGTTAACAGATATGATTATACTGCCTAATCTGTTACAGAGTATGTTGTTGCCAAGTAATGTAGAATAGATCCAAAGTAGTAATCCAGAATAGTTTTGAAGAGGCCATTAGAATAATAAACAAATCTGATTACCTTGAACATAATAACAAGCTAAGTGTTTAATATGTCCTATGAAGTCAAAATTGGGCACCATCATGTGGTGAAATTTGGAATTGCATCACATCCAATTTTGCCTGGGAACAAACAGATTAAATACATCTTAGTTTTGAATAAGCCACTCCTTCTCAAACAAGTAAACTCTGCCCATTTCGCGCAGTAGATGTTCTGTTAATATCTAGTATTTATACAAAGTCATAATTTAAATTGCTTTCAACCTTCATTCATCGGTTCAACCAACATTACTCGCTCTTATTACCAACTTGTATTGATTTAACTAAGCGTTTAATACTTCCTATCAGGTCTCAAGGCAAGATTTGGCAAAATACAATTTCAGCAAATCCAATTTTGCCAGGGAACAAAAATAGATTAAATAAACTAAATAAGTCTTCTTCCCATTAAATAAATCAGAAAAGTCTGTCTTGTAACCAGTCCTCTTCAAACAAGTAAAGTCTGCCCATTTTGTGCCGTAGATTTTGTGTCTATGCCTAGTATTTAAACAAAATCATAATTTAAACGACTTCTTTCCTTCATTCACTTTGGAAATTTGGAATTGCAGCAAATCGAATTTTGCCAGGGAACAAAAATAGATCAATTAAACTAAATAAGTCTTCTTCCCATTAAATAAATTAAAAAAGTCTGTCTTGTAACCAGTCCTTTTCAAACAAGTAAAGTCTGCCCATTTTGTGCCGTCGATTTTGTGTTAATGCCTAGTATTTATATAAAATCATAATTTAAAGGACTTCATTCCTTCATTCACTTTGGAAATTTGGAATTGCAGCACATCAAATTTTGCCTGGGAAGAAAAGTAGATTAAATAAATTTAATAAGTCTTACTACTTCCCATTAAATAAATTAAATACGTCTTACTTGTTCCCACTCCTTTTCAAAACAGTAGTTTAAAACGAGGGCCCTTCACTCAATCTTTAACCTCAACCCCGCACGTTGTGTTGTATCTGTGAATGTTGGTTGTGGCCAAATGATAGTTTTCTTTCATTCGTTTAGGTTCCAAGAAAACTTGATGTAACTCTACTTTTAACTGCCGTTTCAGATAAGCGGGTATTACGTCGCAGTCATGTGCCGCGGATATGACGTAATTGCCCGAACCTCCGATTCAAATCTGTTGGCGCGATGGCCGTGAGCCACTGAGCAGCGACGATTATCAACAGAAATATCTTTATTTTCTGCTTGCAACTGGACCGTCTAGAGCGTACACGGTAAGTAACACTCATTGTGTTTAAGGAGATTTACGTTTGTAATAGCAGAAGTGTAGCCGCGTTGCGTTGTACGTGTGAAAATTGGTCGAGACGAAATGTTAATGTTTAATTTCATTCCTTTAGGTTCCACGGTGTTTGTTGGCTGCAAGTTTTCCACTGCAAGAAGAGGCTCGTATCATTGACCAGGAGCGAGCTACAATGGTGAGTAGCCATAACATTTATGTTAAACACTTCCTATTTCATGTCTAACAGTACTTGATTTAACAAATAACCATAAATAAATACAGTGTGGGCACTGAAGTTAACATATGTGATTATACTGCCTAATCTGTCACGGAGTAGATTGTTGCAAAGTAATATAAGATCCAAAGTTGTAATTCAGAATAGTTTTCAAAAGAAGGCCATTAGAATTATATACAAGTCTGATTACCCTGAACAAGCTATTAATTAAATCACAAATTCTTCAATTCAAAGATTTGGTAGATTATCAGACAAATAATGTCTAACAGTAATTGATTTAACACATCACGATAAGTAGATTGAGTGTGGGCACTCTCAAGTTAACAGATATGATTATACTGCCTAATCTGTTACAGAGTATGTTGTTGCCAAGTAATGTAGAATAGATCCAAAGTAGTAATCCAGAATAGTTTTGAAGAGGCCATTAGAATAATAAACAAATCTGATTACCTTGAACATAATAACAAGCTAAGTGTTTAATATGTCCTATGAAGTCAAAATTGGGCACCATCATGTGGTGAAATTTGGAATTGCATCACATCCAATTTTGCCTGGGAACAAACAGATTAAATAAATCTTAGTTTTGAATAAGCCACTCCTTCTCAAACAAGTAAACTCTGCCCATTTCGCGCAGTAGATGTTCTGTTAATATCTAGTATTTATACAAAGTCATAATTTAAATTGCTTTCAACCTTCATTCATCGGTTCAACCAACATTACTCGCTCTTATTACCAACTTGTATTGATTTAACTAAGCGTTTAATACTTCCTATCAGGTCTCAAGGCAAGATTTGGCAAAATACAATTTCAGCAAATCCAATTTTGCCAGGGAACAAAAATAGATTAAATAAACTAAATAAGTCTTCTTCCCATTAAATAAATCAGAAAAGTCTGTCTTGTAACCAGTCCTCTTCAAACAAGTAAAGTCTGCCCATTTTGTGCCGTAGATTTTGTGTCTATGCCTAGTATTTAAACAAAATCATAATTTAAACGACTTCTTTCCTTCATTCACTTTGGAAATTTGGAATTGCAGCAAATCGAATTTTGCCAGGGAACAAAAATAGATCAATTAAACTAAATAAGTCTTCTTCCCATTAAATAAATTAAAAAAGTCTGTCTTGTAACCAGTCCTTTTCAAACAAGTAAAGTCTGCCCATTTTGTGCCGTCGATTTTGTGTTAATGCCTAGTATTTATATAAAATCATAATTTAAAGGACTTCATTCCTTCATTCACTTTGGAAATTTGGAATTGCAGCACATCAAATTTTGCCTGGGAAGAAAAGTAGATTAAATAAATTTAATAAGTCTTACTACTTCCCATTAAATAAATTAAATACGTCTTACTTGTTCCCACTCCTTTTCAAAAAAGTAGTTTAAAACGAGGTCCCTTCACTCAACCTTTAACCCTATTTATTCACCTTCTAGGCTAAGTGTTAAAGGCTAAGTGTTAAAGGCTAAGTGTTAAAGGCTAAGTGTTAAAGGCTAAGTGTTAGAGGCTAAGTGCCAGAGGCTAGGCGCCAGAGGCGAGTTTTTGTGGGCTGAAGTTTTAGTGGGGTTAGTGTGAATACAATCCAAAAGAATACAACAGAATACAATACAATAGAATATAATACATAGATTAAATTATATAGCTCTTACTACTTCCCATTAAATAAATTAAATACGTCTTACTTGTTCCCAATCCTTTTCAAAAAAGTAGTTTAAAACGAGGGCCCTTCACTCAACCTTTAACCTCAACCCCGCACGTCACATTGTGTTGTATCTGTGAATGTTGGTTGTGGCCAAATGATAGTTTTCTTTCATTCGTTTAGGTTCCACGGTGTTTGTTGGCTATGTTTTCCACTGTCAGAAGGATGAAAATACAAAGTACAACGCTTGGACGTGGGCAAAGGCGTCACCGGTGAGTCCTTCCTTCCTATTTATTTACCTTCTAGATGCTAGAGGCTAAGTGTTAGAGGCTAAGTGTTAGAGGCTAAGTGTTAAACACAATACGAACAACACAACGATACTGCACTGAACAACACGATACCGCACTGAGAAACACGATACCGCACTGAACAACACGATACCGCACTGAACAACACCATGCCGCACTGAACACCATGCCACACTGAACAACACCATCCCGCACTGAACAACACCATGCCGCACTAAACAACACCATGCCGCACTGAACAACACCATGCCTCACTGAAAGACACCATGCCGCACTGAAAGACACCATGCCGCACTGAACGACACCATGCCGCACTGAAAGACACCATGCCGCACTGAACGACACCATGCCGCACTGAAAGACACCATCCCGCACTGAACACCATGCCGCACTGAACAACACCATCCTGCACTGAACAACACCATCCCGCACTGAACAACACCATGCCGCACTGAACAACATTATGCCGCACTGAACATTATGCCGCACTGAACAACACCATGCCGCACTGAACAACACCATGCCG
This sequence comes from Syngnathus floridae, assembly GCF_059516105.1. Taxonomy (NCBI): domain Eukaryota; kingdom Metazoa; phylum Chordata; class Actinopteri; order Syngnathiformes; family Syngnathidae; genus Syngnathus; species Syngnathus floridae. The sequence goes on along the minus strand of NW_028284104.1, from coordinate 137,964 downwards.
CACTGAACAACATTATGCCGCACTGAACAACACCATGCCGCACTGAACAACACCATGCCGCACTGAACAACACCATGCCGCACTGAACAACATTATGCCGCACTGAACAACACCATGCCGCACTGAACAACACCATCCTGCACTGAACAACACCATTCCGCATTGAACACCATGCCGCACTGAACAACACCATCCCGCACTGAACAACACCATCCCGCACTGAACAACACCATGCCGCACTGAACAACATTATGCCGCACTGAACAACATTATGCCGCACTGAACAACACCATGCCGCACTGAACAACACCATGCCGCACTGAACAACACCATGCCGCACTGAACAACATTATAAGGCACTGAACAACACCATCCCGCACTGAACAACACCATGCCGCACTAAACAACATTATGCCGCACTGAACAACATTATGCCGAAATGAACAACACCATGCCGCTCTGAACAACACCATGCCGCACTGAACAACACCATGCCGCACTGAACAACACGATCCCGCATTGAACACCATCCCGCACTGAACAACACCATGCCGCACTGAACAACACCATCCTGCACTGAACAACACCATCCCGCACTAAACACCATGCCGCACTGAACAACACCATTCCGCACTGAACAACACCATGCCGCACTGAACAACATTATGCCGCACTGAACAACACCATGCCGCACTGAACAACACCATGCCGCACTGAACAACACCATGCCGCACTGAACAACACCATGCCGCACTGAACAACATTATGCCGCACTGAACAACACCATGCCGCACTGAACAACACCATGCCGCACTGAACAACACGATCCTGCATTGAACAACACCATCCTGCACTGAACAACACCATGCCGCACTGAACAACACCATGCCGCACTGAACACCATGCCGCACTGAACACCATGCCGCACTGAACAACACCATCCCGCACTGAACAACACCATGCCGCATTGAACAACACCATGCCGCACTGAACAACACCATCCTGCACTGAACAACACCATGCCGCACTGAACAACACCATGCCGCACTGAACAACATTATGCCGCACTGAACAACATTATGCCGCACTGAACAACATTATGCCGCACTGAACAACATTATGCCGCACTGAACAACACCATGCCGCACTGAACAACACCATGCCGCACTGAACAACACCATGCCGCACTGAACAACACCATGCCGCACTGAACAACACGATCCCACATTGAACAACACCATGCCGCACTGAACAACACCATCCTGCACTGAACAACACCATCCCGCACTGAACAACACCATGCCGCACTGAACAACATTATGGCGCACTGAACAACACCATGCCGCACTGAACAACACCATGCCGCACTGAACAACACCATGCCGCACTGAACAACACCATGCCGCAATGAACAACACCATCCCGCACTGAACAACACCATGCCGCACTGAGCAACACCATGCCGCACTGAACAACACCATCCCGCACTGAACAACACCATGCCGCACTGAACAACACCATTCCGCACTGAACAACACCATGCCGAACTGAACAACATTACGCTGCACTGAACAACACCATGCCGCACTGAACAACACCATGCCGCACTGAACAACACCATGCCGCATTGAACAACACCATGCCGCATTGAACAACACCATGCCGCACTGAACAACACCATCCTGCACTGAACAACACCATGCCGCATTGAACAACACCATGCCGCACTGAACAACACCATCCTGCACTGAACAACACCATCCCGCACTGAACAACACCATCCCGCATTGAACAACACCATCCTGCACTGAACAACACCATGCCGCACTGAACAACACCATGCCGCACTGAACAACACCATTCCGCACTGAACAACACCATGCCGCACTGAACAACACCATCCTGCACTGAACAACACCATCCCGCACTGAACAACACCATGCCGCATTGAACAACACCATCCTGCACTGAACAACACCATCCTGCACTGAACAACACCATGCCGCACTGAACAACACCATGCCGCACTGAACAACACCATGCCGCACTGAACAACACCATGCCGCACTGAACAACATTATGCCGCACTGAACAACATTATGTCGCACTGAACAACACCATGCCGCACTGAACAACATTATGCCGCACTGAACATTATGCCGCACTGAACAACACCATGCCGCACTGAACAACATTATGCCGCACTGAAAAACACCATGCCGCACTGAACAACACCATCCCGCACTGAACAACACCATGCCGCACTGAACAACACCATGCTGCACTGAACAACATTATGCTGCACTGAACAACACGATCCTGCATTGAACAACACCATGCCGCACTGAACAACACCATCCTGCACTGAACAACACCATCCTGCACTGAACAACACCACCCCGCACTGAACAACACGATCCCGCATTGAACAACACCATCCCGCACTGAACAACACCATGCCGCACTGAACAACACCATTCCGCACTGAACAACACCATGCCGCACTGAACAACACCATGCCGCACTGAACAACACCATGCCGCACTGAACAACACCATGCCGCACTGAACAACACCATGCCGCACTGAACAACACCATCCCGCACTGAACAACACCATGCCGCATTGAACAACACCATGCCGCACTGAACAACACCATCCTGCACTGAACAACACCATCCCGCACTAAACAACACCATGCCGCACTGAACAACATTATGGCGCACTGGACAACATTATGCCGCACTGAACAACACCATGCCGCACTGAACAACACCATGCCGCACTGAACAACACCATGCCGCACTGAACAACACCATGCCGCACTGAACAACATTATGCCGCACTGAACAACACCATGCCGCACTGAACAACACCATGCCGCACTGAACAACACGATCCCGCATTGAACAACACCATCCTGCACTGAACAACACCATGCCGCACTGAACAACACCATGCCGCACTGAACAACACCATTCCGCACTGAACAACACCATGCCGCACTGAACAACACCATCCTGCACTGAACAACACCATCCCGCACTGAACAACACCATGCCGCATTGAACAACACCATGCCGCACTGAACAACACCATCCTGCACTGAACAACACCATGCCGCACTGAACAACACCATGCCGCACTGAACAACACCATGCCGCACTGAACAACACCATGCCGCACTGAACAACATTATGCCGCACTGAACAACATTATGTCGCACTGAACAACACCATGCCGCACTGAACAACACCATGCCGCACTGAACAACATTATGCCGCACTGAAAAACACCATGCCGCACTGAACAACACCATCCCGCACTGAACAACACCATGCCGCATTGAACAACACCATGCCGCACTGAACAACACCATGCTGCACTGAACAACATTATGCTGCACTGAACAACACGATCCTGCATTGAACAACACCATGCCGCACTGAACAACACCATCCTGCACTGAACAACACCATCCTGCACTGAACAACACCACCCCGCACTGAACAACACGATCCCGCATTGAACAACACCATCCCGCACTGAACAACACCATGCCGCACTGAACAACACCATTCCGCACTGAACAACACCATGCCGCACTGAACAACACCATGCCGCACTGAACAACACCATGCCGCACTGAACAACACCATGCCGCACTGAACAACATTATGCCGCACTGAACAACACCATGCCGCACTGAACAACACCATCCCGCACTGAACAACACCATGCCGCATTGAACAACACCATGCCGCACTGAACAACACCATCCTGCACTGAACAACACCATCCCGCACTAAACAACACCATGCCGCACTGAACAACATTATGGCGCACTGGACAACATTATGCCGCACTGAACAACACCATGCCGCACTGAACAACACCATGCCGCACTGAACAACACCATGCCGCACTGAACAACACCATGCCGCACTGAACAACATTATGCCGCACTGAACAACACCATGCCGCACTGAACAACACCATGCCGCACTGAACAACACGATCCCGCATTGAACAACACCATCCTGCACTGAACAACACCATGCCGCACTGAACAACACCATGCCGCACTGAACAACACCATTCCGCACTGAACAACACCATGCCGCACTGAACAACACCATCCTGCACTGAACAACACCATCCCGCACTGAACAACACCATGCCGCATTGAACAACACCATGCCGCACTGAACAACACCATCCTGCACTGAACAACACCATGCCGCACTGAACAACACCATGCCGCACTGAACAACACCATGCCGCACTGAACATTATGCCGCACTGAACAACATTATGCCGCACTAAACAACATTATGTCGCACTGAACAACACCATGCCGCACTGAACAACACCATGCTGCACTGAACAACATTATGCCGCACTGAACAACACGATCCCGCATTGAACAACACTATCCCGCAGTGAACAACACCATGCCGCATTGAACAACACCATGCCGCACTGAACAACACCATGCTGCACTGAACAACATTATGCTGCACTGAACAACACGATCCTGCATTGAACAACACCATGCCGCACTGAACAACACCATCCTGCACTGAACAACACCTTTCCACACTGAACAACACCATGCCGCACTGAACAACATTATGCCGCACTGAACAACACCATGCCGCACTGAACAACACCATGCCGCACTGAACAACACCATGCCGCACTGAACAACACCATGCCGCAATGAACAACACCATCCCGCACTGAAGAACACCATGCCGCATTGAACAACACCATGCCGCACTGAACAACACCATCCCGCACTGAACAACACCACCCCGCACTGAACAACACGATCCCGCATTGAACAACACCATCCCGGACTGAACAACACCATGCCGCACTGAACAACACCATTCCGCACTGAACAACACCATGCCGCACTGAACAACACCATGCCGCACTGAACAACACCATGCCGCACTGAACAACACCATGCCGCACTGAACAACATTATGCCGCACTGAACAACACCATGCCGCACTGAACAACACCATCCCGCACTGAACAACACCATGCCGCATTGAACAACACCATGCCGCACTGAACAACACCATCCTGCACTGAACAACACCATCCCGCACTGAACAACACCATGCCGCACTGAACAACATTATGGCGCACTGAACAACATTATGCCGCACTGAACAACACCATGCCGCACTGAACAACACCATGCCGCACTGAACAACACCATGCCGCACTGAACAACATTATGCCGCACTGAACAACATTATGCCGCACTGAACAACACCATGCCGCACTGAACAACACCATGCCGCACTGAACAACACCATGCCGAACTGAACAACACGACGTCGCACTGAACAACACGACGCCGCACAGAACAACACGACGCCGCACAGAATAACACAATACCGCACAGAACAACACAATACCGCACAAACAGTTTTAGATAATATTACGTCGCAGTCATGTGACGCGGACATGACGTCAATAGGCGGAACTCACGGCAAAATTATAATCCGTGGGCGTGGCTTGCAACAGGAAGTAGGAAAGCGGCAATTCTGGCAAACAAGACACAGCGGTTAGTAACACGATGACTAACAAGGCAAATATTTTTGTTTTCAGCTTGCAACTTGACCGTCTAGAGCGTACAAGGTAATTACAACTGTTTTTTTTAGCCCTGAAAAGCGAGGGAGTGTGGCGTTTGGGAGGAATGTCGAACTCGGCGTCTGCTTCCAGCCACAGACGCCAAATTTCGACGATTATTTCGACTGGTCAACGGTTGTAAATTATTGCGTTGACTAAAAACTTTATTTAACTCTACTCTTAACTTTGCCGTTTCAGATATGCGGGTATTACACCGCGGAAATGACGTCAATAGGCTGAACTCTCGCCAAAATTCAAATCTGTGGGCGCAATGGCCTTGAGCGAGACACCGGATACAAACACGACGATTATCAACAGAAATATCTTTATTTTCTGCTTGCAAGTGGACCGTCTAGAGCGTACACGGTAAGTACAACTCATTGTGTTTAAAAAGATTTACCTTTGTGTAGTTTGCGTTGCGTTGTATCTGTGAATGTTGGTTGAGGCTAAATGTTAATGTTTAATTTCATTCCTTTAGGTTCCACGGTGTTTGTTGGCTGTATGTTTTCCACTGCAAGAAGAGGCTCGTATCATTGACCAGCAGGAGCTACAATGGTGAGTACCCCTTTCGTCTTCCATTTATGTTAAACACTTCCTATTTCATGTCTAACAGTACTCGATTTAACAAATAACCATAAATAAATACAGTGTGGGCAGTCACGTTAACATATGTGATTATCCTGCCTAATATGTTTATCACAAATATGTCACTAATCACTAATATGTTTATTTGTTTATCACAACACCTTTGGACCTTCAGCAATCGATTATTTCCCTTCATCTACATAGAGACAGAACGATGGTGTCTTAAACATCTCATTCATTTCACCAAATAACTTCACGCAGGTGGATAACGGCCGTCTCGGTCACGCTATGTTGCGTGATGCAGTTTTGAAGAACCAAATGCATTTATTCAATGAATAAGTCAAGCTAGTTCTATGTTTATGATGTTGTAAGTTACGGTACCGATTGAAGTTGAGTTCGAAGCCAGTGGAAAACAGCGCTGCGTTTGTGCTCTCCAGGTACAAATGTTGTGATCTCTGACTGACGACCGGGCGAGACTCGAGTAAGAGATGTCCAAACGAGCTCCGGCAGGGCGGGCCAAGGCGGAGCGAACGGACGCCCTTCAGGCCGCCAATGACGAGCTGAGAACCAAACTGATGGACGTCCAGTTAGAACTTCAGCAGGAGAAGAACAAGGTGAAAACCTCAACAGACAGACACTGCCTGCCTCCCTGCCTGCCTCCCTGCCTGCCTCCCTGCCTGCCTCCCTCCCTCCCAGTTTTCCCGATGTAGATTAGACATGCGTGTGCCATGACTGTGTCAGCCTACATCAACAAATGCACCGAGGACGTCAGCACCACTAAGAATATCATCACCCGGGGCAACCAACGACCCTGGATGACTGAGGAGGTACGTCAAACGCTACGAGCGCGGAACTCTGCCTTCAAGTCTGGCGACAAGGAGACACTGAGGACAGCGAGAGCCAACTTGAACCGTGCCATCAGGATAGCGAAGCGAGACCGCAGTCGAAAATTTCAGGATCGTTTCCACGACGTCAAAAACATCAGGAGTATGTGGCAAGGCATACGGGCGATTACAGACTACAACTCACCCTCCCCCCCCCCGGTGGGTGTAGTTGATGCTGACTTTCTAAATGGTCTAAATAACTTCTTTGGGAGGTTCGAGGCACTAAACGGCACTCCAGCAGTTAAAACTGTCCCCCATCAGGAAGAGGAGGTACTCTGCCTTGACTCCGCCGATGTGTTGAAGACCCTGAGGAGAGTCAACCCCTGTAAGGCCCCTGGCCCCGACAACATTCCTGGGCGTGTGTTCAGGGAATGTGCAAGTCATCTGGCTGGGGTCATCACAGACATTTTTAACACCTCGCTGGGCCAAGCCACAGTGCCGGCGTGCTTTAAGACTGCCTCCATCATTCCGGTGCCGAAGAAACCTCAAATCACCTCATTTAATGATTACCGGCCTGTTGCACTGACTCCGGTTATGATGAAGTGCTTCGAAAGGCTGCTTAAAGGTCACATCGTTTCCAGACTCCCCCTATTATTTGACCCGTTCCAGTTTGCCGACCGGCAAAACCGCTCCACTCAGGACGCCATCTCCTCCGTTCTTCACCTGAGCCTGGCTCACCTGGAGGAGAAGAACACCCATGTGCGGAGGCTGTTCCTGGACTCAGCGTTTAACACCATCATCCCACAGCATCTGGTAGGAAAATTGGAACACCTGGGCTTCAACACCCCCCTTCGCAACTGGCTGCTAGACTTCCTCACCAACAGACCTCAGTCAGTCCGGGTCGGACAGAACACCTCTGATGTCATCACCCTCAGCACAGGCTCCCTTCAGGGCTGCGTCCTGAGCCCCCTGCTGTGCACCCTGATGACACACGACTGCGTCCTCAGGTTCACCACCAATCACATCGTGAAGTCAGCAGACGACACAACGGTGGTGGGGCTCATCAGAGACAACAACGACCTGGACTACAGAGAGGAGGTGGAGCAGCTGGTGGGCTGGTGCAGAGAAAACAGCCTGATCCTGAATGAGGAGAAGATGAAGGAGATCATCGTCGACTTCAGGAAAAAACAGCCTCACCACGCTCCACTGATCATCAACAGCTCAGCTGTGGAGGTGGTCAGCACCACCAAATTCCTGGGGGTCCACATCACAGAAGACCTCACCTGGACTATGAACACTACGGCACTGGTCAAGAGGGCACAGAAGCGCTTGTACTTCCTGCGGAGGATGAGGAAAGCCCACCTGCCCCCACCCATCATGAGGACGTTCTACAGGAGCACCATAGAGAGCATTCTGACAAGCTGTCTCTCTGTGTGGTGTGGAGGCTGCACCGCCTCCGATTGGAAGAACGTGAGGAGAGTGGTGAGGACAGCAGAGAGGATCATAGGGGCTCCTCTTCCCTCCATTCAGGACATTTCATCTCAGCGCTGCATGTCCCGTGCCCGTAACATCATCAATGACCCATCACACCCCCACCATGGACTGTTCTCCCTGCTGCCCTCTGGGAAGAGGTTTGCAGCATCCGCTGCAGGTCCACCAGGTTCTGCAACAGCTTTTTCCCTGCTGTCATCAGACTGTTGAACACTAGAACTGTTGAGCTCTAAACTGAACTCTGCATCACACATTCACAGAACTGTACTTTATGACACTACGGACCTCTATCTTGCACTATCTCGCACTACCAACTTTACTGAACTTGTATAAACCCTTTAAATAGAAGTTTAATACATGGTTTAGCATTCCTCTGCACACTCTTGAATACTGTTTTGCCTACTTGCACTATTGCATAATTATCACTGCTGCACTTTATACTTATTTTTAATATATATATATATATATATATATATATATATATATAGTATATGTATATATATATATTGTCATAGGATATGTTACTTCTATTCAACTGCAATATCACTACTTTGTTGTAAGACGTATGCAACGGAATTTCGTTTTGTATGCACCATGTGCAGACAAGATGACAATAAAGTTTGTCTAAGTCTAAGTCTAAGTCATGTCAGGTCAGCTGTCTGGAGAGAGAGAGAAGTCAGGACCTGCGGGCGGAGCACCACCGTGCCACCGCCGCCATGACGGAACTCAAAAGCAAACTCCATGAGGAGAAGCAGAAAGAGTTAGCCATTACCAGGGAGACATTACTGCGGCAGCATGAAATGGAGCTGATGAGAGTGATCAAAATCAAAGATGGAGAGATCCAGCGACTGAATGCCTTGGTCCTCAGCCTGAGGGACGGCTCCATGGACAAGGTGATCCGCTCTATCCGTGTCTGACTATCCGCACGCCACGTCGGGCTTCGATGCGGCCGCGACCGTATTGTGTAGCTTGTCCCCAGTAAGCGTCGCGGCGCTCCGTTGCGGTCTCAACGGCCCGGTGTGGCGCAATGTCTGCTCAGGTGAGGAGGGGGGGCGCTTTGCTGGCGGAGGTGGAGGAGACGCGGCGGTGTCGGGAGACCGAGCGGTGTCGCCTCCACCAGGAGCGCGGAAGAAGCCCTGGCAGCGGCCCAGCAGGCCTGGCAGTCCCGAGCGGCCGAGCTCCGATCGGCTCATCACCAGCATCGGGAGGAGCTGAGCCGAACCAAGAGAGACTGCGAGAGGGAGATCCGCCGACTGGTAGGACTGATCAGATGCGCGGTGCGTGGCTATGTTCCCAATTTCGTTGTATACCTGCAGTGCAATGACACCTAAGGCATTCTATTCTATTCTATTTCACAAGAAGAAAATGTCCGGTTGCTCGCTTCGCTTTTGTCACAGCAAAGGTGTTCTAGTCGATTCAAGAAAAAAATTGGCCGGTTGCTCTCTTTGTTTTTGTCACAATTCTGGCAAATGAGTTTGCCCGCCTGCCTGAGCGCTCCCCGTTTGTACATCCAGACGGATGAGATCAAGCTGAAAGACAGAGCGGTTAGTGTTTTGGATGAAGCCCTGGGGCCGGCCACGTCCACCGCCTTCAGCTGCAGACTCAGGCTGCCGAGCAGCAGATCGCTGCCCTGAGGGATTCCCAAAGGGCGGGCCTAAACTACCCTGGAAGTGGGGTCAACGCCGCTACTAGCAATCCTCTTCATTGCGTAAGCCACCTCATCACACACTTGCAGTACGCATGACTTAGTTCGTTGCTGGAGGAAGGTAGCACAAAAACAGTTTTGAACTTTGAACGAGTGCTTGTGTGTGTGTGTTGCGGGGCGTTTTCAGTCTCAGGAGGATCGGGACACGCGACGGTTTCATCTGAAAATCGCTGAGCTCAGCGCAGTCATCAGGAAACTGGAGGATCGAAACGCCCTGCTTTCTGAAGAGCGCAATGAACTGGTAATTTATTGACGGCACGCTTGAAGGTTTGCGCTACGTTTGATGCGCGCCATCCAGCGAGGCACCCATTGCGCTTGCTTATTAGTTGAGCGGCGCGGCGAGTCGGTTGCCTGGTAGATGTCTTTTATTGGGAGCCAAAGGCACGATTCCGTTCAAACCGATGCAAAAGGAATGGATACGTTCTGGCCCGCGTGTTGTGCGTCTTTCACATCCCGCACTTCATGCTTGCAGCTAAAGCGACTGAGAGAAACAGAAAGCCAGTTTCTGCCACTCCTGTACAAAAACAAACGCCTGAGCAGGAAGAATGAAGAACTCTCGCTGGTGCTGTGTCGCCTTGAAAACAAAGTGCGCTTTGTCACCCAGGAGAACGAGGAGATGGCAAGCTTGGTAAGTCGACGCGGACAACGGCGGCGTGCCAACAGAGTCCACTGCATTTGTGTTCCACAGAGAAGGCCTAGTTCGCTCAATGACCTGGACCGCGGTTGCGGCCAGCAGGACGGTGAAATGGAGTTCCTTCAAGTTGTGGAGCAGCGGCACATCATCGACGACTTGTCCAAGGTCTTCAGGCAGGCGACTCGGTGCACGTACGGCAGCGCCGCGCTCGCTCGCTGTCGCCAGGAAACCTTTTCCGTCCAAAGCTTGGCCGGCGGCCGCCATCCAAAAAATTGGCCCCTTAAATTCCGACCTTTCAAGCAGGAGCATTGTGCGCACGCGTTTGAACACGCTTTAGACTTGTTTTGCCGTTTTCAGCAGCTCAAAGCTCCCGTTTTGTCAGCGCCTTTGCCACTCGCTGTGCGCTGAAAACGACGGACTTGCCCGGCTGCTCAGCCCGTCAACCATGAGCCGCGAGCGCGACGTCATTGTCCGTAGGCAGCTAGTGGCAAAATGCACCCTGTTAGAGTTGCGCTCGCTCCAACTTATTACCACACGGGAGACAAGTAAGTTCTTTTGGACACCTGCAGGTGGAGAGTCCATCCGTTGTACGAATGAAGTCTGACTCTCGGCTCCTGCACGAGCATTTTAATTAAGAGAAACAGGGTGGGTGTAAGAGTGGATTGAATAGAGGAAGCCCTTGACCTCTAGTCAAAACATAGCAAGGGGTGTTTTACGACTTTGTGTAGGAAGGGATAAGCGATAGGGATAAATAAGGGATAAATAATATTATTTATTACAGGTCGCAGTCAAAGTCAAAGCAACACAATGATACGATAAAGATAATCTGGAAAACCCTGACACACCCTGTAGTTGTCACTTTTGGAAAAGACGAGCGTCCCTCCAATCATCGCCGGTGACGTGTTTTTCAGGCTCTGGAGACAGGAGCTCATGTCAGAAATGTCATTGTGAGTCGCGTTTGTTTCTGCGCCGGAGCCGTTCGTTCCCTTTGCATCCAAAGAATCTCAAAGGCGGATTATTTGTGTCGACAGGAGAGAGATTTGCTGCTACGATACCGACGTCGAGAATCTCTGAGGAGGAACAAAGCGTGAGGTCCTGCAAGGTGAGTCTGTTTGTTTGCGGCTGCTTGGTGTTGCGCAAGATGAAATGGCCTTTTTCTCGCTATCGTTCCTCTCGTCGATTCATCGTGAGGTGTCGCTTCAGTTTGTTCAGAGAGATGTTTGCTTCCGCGCCCGCAGGTCATCGAAACATTTTACGGCTACGACGAAGACGTGTTGGTGGACTCGGACGGATCGTCCTTGTCTTTTCACACCGACAGAACCCCCGACACGGAACCCGAAGAGGTAGCCCGCCATTTCTGCCAGCGTATTGGCACCAAACATTCCTCTTCAGCCTGGAATCGGACTCGTCTTTGCGTCGCGGGTGCTTTGTCGCCGGTCTGACTGATTCTGGTACTAGTGCTGTGTTGCATTGGTGTGTGCATGAAGAGGCGGAGCTTCGCTACCGCCAGCTGACGCAAGAATATCAAGCGCTGCAACGAGCCTACGCTCTGCTAGCCCAGACCAGCGAAGGGGACTACGACGCCGAGAAGGAGATCAAGGTGGCGCCCCTTCCCGCAACCCCCGGCCGGGTCGCAGCCTCCCCGTTCTCACCCAGCCTCGGGTGTTCTCTGGTCTGAAAGGAGGAGGAGGAGCCTCCCTCCTCCTCCTTTCAGACCAGAGAAAAGCTGATGGTAGAAATGGGTCACTATCAAAGCAGAGTAGCAGATCTGGAGTCAGCGCTGAAGCAACAAGGACAGGTAAGCTCATCAATGAGCACACCTTTTTCTCAGACAAAATAGCTACATTCTTCAGTCACTCATCCGTCTGGCATTACTGGACCAACCCCCCCCCCCGAACGTGGCTGGGAAAATGCGGAGAAAAGCAAATGTCATTTTCCAGTCAACCAAAGAATTTGTGGATGAAAATGACACAACATTCCAAAGCTGTCCACGCGTTTGTCTCTTCTAGAATGTCAAGTGGGTGGAGGAGAAGCAGCTGCTGCGTCAGAGCAATCAGCAGTTGGCCGAAAAGGTGACGGAAAGAAAGGCGCTGGGCGGAGTCGCTTGGCGTCACACCTGTCGGGAAGCCCCGCAGATGAGGTCTGACTGTCTTTTCAGGTCAGGCGGATGGAGGCGGAAGAAGCGCGTCTGAAAGAGCACATCCAGGATATCCGAGACCAAAACGAACTGCTTGAGTTCCGCATCCTGGAGCTGGAGGTGGGAAGACTCGCACAAGCGTGTTGAGGCCAGAGATGTGACGGACGGACGGACGGACGGACGGATGCATGCCTCTGCCTTTCAGGAGAGGGAGTGGCGCTCCCCCGTCTTGAAGTTTCTGCAAGTCCGTTTCCCAGACGGCCTCAGCCCTTTGCAGATCTACTGCGAGGCCGAGGGCGTGAGCGTACGTAAGGCGTCCCTCGCAACCCTAACCTTAACCCGAGGTCCCAGAACACCTTACATTGCTCCTTGCGCCTTTCCCCCGGACATCGTCATCAGTGATCTGATGAAGAAGCTGGACATCCTGGGCTATAACGCCGTAAGTGTATGTCGAACTCCTTATGTTCGCACTCCACGAGACTCGGCGGCTCAAATGTGACTTTTGGAAGGCTTTGCGCTGAAAGAAGCTTGTTGACGCTGTGCCTTTGGGCTCTTGCAGAATCTCACCAACGAGGAGCAGGTGGTCGTGATTCACGCCAGGACCCTTCTCACCCTAGCCGAGAAGGTAACGCGCACGTCCACGCACGCTCTCGCATTCTGCTTATGTGACAGCAGCCTTTCCTCAGTGGTTAGAATACATCAAAGTGACCAAGTCAGCACTTCAACAGAAGATGTTGGACATTGAAAGTGAGAAGGTAGACAGACACGCGACATCAGCCAAGGGGAACTCCGGCAATGTGCCCCAACAATTCTGACCTTGAGCTGTGCTAGGATATGTTCTGCAAGCAGAAGGGCTACCTGGATGAAGAGTTGGACTTCAGGAAGTGTTCCATGGACCAGGCTCATAAGGTAAGCCGCCCTCAAATCTCCCGCCGGACCACTGATGGACGAGGATTGCGGCCCAGAGGATCCTGGAGCTGGAGGCCATGTTGTACGAGGCGCTACCGCAGCGGGACTGCCCCGCCACGGACGGCGAAAAAGCCAGCCACGCTGGCGTGAATGACGTGCTGACGGCGGATCAGAGAGAAGAGCTTAGGAGCGCCGTGGACCAATGGAAGCGAGCCCTGATGTGCGAGTTGAGGGAGCGCGACGCTTGCATCCTCCAAGAGAGAATGGATCTGCTGCACAGCGCGCAACAGGTAAGGGCCCAAAGCCAGCCCGGCACTTACTTGCACGCTTACTGGCTTTTGAATGCCACTTTCCATTTGTCCGTCCTAGAGGAACAAAGAGCTGAAAGAATTCATCGAAGCTCAGAAGAGACAAATCAAACAATTGGAGGAGAAGTTTCTGTTTCTCTTTCTATTCTTCTCCTTGGCCTTCATTCTGTGGCCCTAACACCAGCTGGTGAGTGAGCTCCAGCGGCACCGCACTCGACACCTCCGATACACTGCCAGCCGGTCTCAGACGTTGGCAGACGCTCCGATGCCAACGTATACCCCCCGCCACGGTGACAGAGGCACCGCGTCACACCGGCGCTCATCCAATCAGAAGGCAGGAAAAGCAAATTCACATGCAGGGCACTTTTGAACCAGAAGAGAGCGCCACAAAAAACGGTTGTTGCCCCAAACGCGCATTAAAAAGGGTCAGAATAACAAGAGTCCCACTGGCCAGCCGGGGCCACCCGTCCAGCTGTTTCTTCAGGGGGGAAAAAAATTGGAGTCACCGGTGAGTACATTTTGCATTTAGCTCTGCTTTTCTGCTTCTGTCTTCAAGTGTGTGGCATCCTGCGATCAAAGATTCAGCCAACCCCAAAGCGGTTGACCTCAACGTCCCACCACCATGCCTACCAGAGCAGGTGACGTGATGCTTTGGACATCCTTCCGTCTCAGATGCCCAAAAGTACTCTTTGCCACATCTGCGGCAATACGGTGTCTTTTCAAAGGTGCAAATAAATCCAGCGTGGGCGGAACACGCACGTCTTCGGTTTTTCCCGCTTTGTTTGTGTGACAGCTGTTGTGAAAATTTTATACAAATAAAGTTGTATAGTACAGGTTTGGCCAAGCCGCAACTCACGAACCGCATGCGGCTCTTTTATGTTCATATCAACATTTGTGTGTGTGTGTGTGTGTGTGTGTGTGGGGGGGGGGGGGGTTGTGCGTGTTGGCTTCACTTGAGTTCAATTTGGTATTTTGGTCAAAAGCGCATGTGGTGAAATTCCACAAAGTAGGATGGGCAAACACATTTCTTTAAACTATGAGTGTCAATTGGGCTCTCGAAATGGCAGGGAAAAGATGCACAGCAAAACGAAAATACGTAGATGAACACAGGACGTTTTAATCAGAGTGGGAAAGTTTCTATTTTTTGTTGAACGTGATGGCAAACCATTCTGCCTGATATGTCAGACCTCAGCGCATTTCAAAGATTCAAATCTTCAGCGCCATGCACTTCAGCTCACTCCATGCTAACATTGATCAGGCGTCGAACCCGCATCATCATGCTTAAGAGGTGGCCATGCTAACCAGTGCGCCATTATGTCAACGCATAATAACTAAGTCTACTGGTCAAAACAGCGGTTACTATATGACGTCGCTACGTCGTGGTCACGTGACGCAGACAAGACGTCAATGGACGTGGGCAGAGTTAACTTGTTTAAAAGGGAGTAGGCAGAAGAAATATTTAATTTATTTAAATCTATTTTGAGTGCACACCATTATGCCAATGCATAACAACTGTAAATCTACTAAACAAAACAGCGGTTGCTATATGACATCTGCCACGTCGTGGTCACGTGACATACGTGACGTCGATGGGCGTAACTTTCGCCGGAATTCAAATCCGCGGGGAGAGTTAACTTGTTTAAAAGAGAGTGGGCAGAAGAATTATTTAATTTATTTAAATCTATTTGGTGTGTGCGCCATTATGTCAATGCATAACAACTGTAAGTCTACTAAACAAAACAGCGGTTGCTATATGACGTCTGCCCCGTCGTGGTCACGTGACGCGGACGTGACGTCGACGCCTACTTTACATCCCACCGATCACAGGACCCCTCGGCTGCATAACCGTGCACCCTTCCCAACCAATCGGATTTGCTATACGCGAAAACGACGCCAATGGAAAGAGCTTCCGCCCAAATTTAAATCCGTGGGCGTGGCTCGCAGCAGGAAGTAGGAAAATGGCGGCGATGTTGACAAAGACACAGCGGATGGTAACATACGACTAACAAGAGAAATATTTTTATTTTCTGCTTGCAACTGGACCGTCCAGAGCGTACACGGTAAGTACAACTCATCGTTTTTAAAAAGAAGTACTTTTGTTGCCCTGAAAAGCGAGTGAGCGTGGCGTTTGTGGGGGACGTCGAATTTCGACGATTCTTCTTTCTGGTCAACGGTTGTAAATGATTGTGTTGATTAAAAAAGAAAACTTGATGTAACTCTACTTTTAACTGCCGTTTCAGATAGATTTGGAATTGCATCACATCCAATTTTGCCTAGAGCGTACACGGTAAGTAACACTCGTTGTGTTTAAGGAGATTTACGTTTGTAATAGCAGAAGTGTAGCCGCGTTGCGTTGTACGTGTGAATGTTGGTCCGGGCGAAATGTTAATGTTTAATTTCATTCCTTTAGGTTCCACGGTGTTTGTTGGCTGCAAGTTTTCCACTGCAAGAAGAGGCTCATATCATTGACCAGGAGCGAGCTACAATGGTGAGTAGCCATAACATTTATGTTAAACACTTCCTATTTCATGTCTAACAGTACTTGATTTAACAAATAACCATAAATAAATACAGTGTGGGCACTGAAGTTAACATATGTGATTATACTGCCTAATCTGTCACCGAGTAGATTGTTGCAAAGTAATATAAGATCCAAAGTTGTAATTCAGAATAGTTTTCAAAAGAAGGCCATTAGAATTATATACAAGTCTGATTACCCTGAACAAGCTATTAATTAAATCACAAATTCTTCAATTCAAAGATTTGGTAGATTATCAGACAAATAATGTCTAACAGTAATTGATTTAACACATCACGATAAGTAGATTGAGTGTGGGCACTCTCAAGTTAACATATGTGATTATACTGCCTAATCTGTTACAGAGTATGTTGTTGCCAAGTAATGTAGAATAGATCCAAAGTAGTAATCCAGAATAGTTTTGAAGAGGCCATTAGAATGATAAACAAATCTGATTACCTTGAACATAATAACAAGCTAAGTGTTTAATATGTCCTATGAAGTCAAAATTGGGCACCATCATGTGGTGAAATTTGGAATTGCATCACATCCAATTTTGCCTGGGAACAAACAGATTACATAAATCTTAGTTTTGAATAAGCCACTCCTTCTCAAACAAGTAAACTCTGCCCATTTTGCGCAGTAGATGTTCTGTTAATATCTAGTATTTATACAAAGTCATAATTTAAATTGCTTTCAACCTTCATTCATCGGTTCAACCAACATTACTCGCTCTTATTACCAACTTGTATTGATTTAACTAAGCGTTTAATACTTCCTATCAGGTCTCAAGGCAAGATTTGGCAAAATACAATTTCAGCAAATCCAATTTTGCCAGGGAACAAAAATAGATTAAATAAACTAAATAAGTCTTCTTCCCATTAAATAAATCAGAAAAGTCTGTCTTGTAACCAGTCCTCTTCAAACAAGTAAAGTCTACCCATTTTGTGCCGTAGATTTTGTGTCTATGCCTAGTATTTAAACAAAATCATAATTTAAACGACTTCTTTCCTTCATTCACTTTGGAAATTTGGAATTGCAGCAAATCGAATTTTGCCAGGGAACAAAAATAGATCAATTAAACTAAATAAGTCTTCTTCCCATTAAATAAATTAAAAAAGTCTGTCTTGTAACCAGTCCTTTTCAAACAAGTAAAGTCTGCCCATTTTGTGCCGTCGATTTTGTGTTAATGCCTAGTATTTGTACAAAATCATAATTTAAAGGACTTCATTCCTTCATTCACTTTGGAAATTTGGAATTGCAGCACATCAAATTTTGCCTGGGAAGAAAAGTAGATTAAATAAATTTAATAAGTCTTACTACTTCCCATTAAATAAATTAAATACGTCTTACTTGTTCCCACTCCTTTTCAAAACAGTAGTTTAAAACGAGGGCCCTTCACTCAATCTTTAACCTCAACCCCGCACGTTGTGTTGTATCTGTGAATGTTGGTTGTGGCCAAATGATAGTTTTCTTTCATTCGTTTAGGTTCCAAGAAAACTTGATGTAACTCTACTTTTAACTGCCGTTTCAGATAAGCGGGTATTACGTCGCAGTCATGTGCCGCGGATATGACGTAATTGCCCGAACCTCCGATTCAAATCTGTTGGCGCGATGGCCGTGAGCCACTGAGCAGCGACGATTATCAACAGAAATATCTTTATTTTCTGCTTGCAACTGGACCGTCTAGAGCGTACACGGTAAGTAACACTCATTGTGTTTAAGGAGATTTACGTTTGTAATAGCAGAAGTGTAGCCGCGTTGCGTTGTACGTGTGAAAATTGGTCGAGGCGAAATGTTAATGTTTAATTTCATTCCTTTAGGTTCCACGGTGTTTGTTGGCTGCAAGTTTTCCACTGCAAGAAGAGGCTCGTATCATTGACCAGGAGCGAGCTACAATGGTGAGTAGCCATAACATTTATGTTAAACACTTCCTATTTCATGTCTAACAGTACTTGATTTAACAAATAACCATAAATAAATACAGTGTGGGCACTGAAGTTAACATATGTGATTATACTGCCTAATCTGTCACGGAGTAGATTGTTGCAAAGTAATATAAGATCCAAAGTTGTAATTCAGAATAGTTTTCAAAAGAAGGCCATTAGAATTATATACAAGTCTGATTACCCTGAACAAGCTATTAATTAAATCACAAATTCTTCAATTCAAAGATTTGGTAGATTATCAGACAAATAATGTCTAACAGTAATTGATTTAACACATCACGATAAGTAGATTGAGTGTGGGCACTCTCAAGTTAACAGATATGATTATACTGCCTAATCTGTTACAGAGTATGTTGTTGCCAAGTAATGTAGAATAGATCCAAAGTAGTAATCCAGAATAGTTTTGAAGAGGCCATTAGAATAATAAACAAATCTGATTACCTTGAACATAATAACAAGCTAAGTGTTTAATATGTCCTATGAAGTCAAAATTGGGCACCATCATGTGGTGAAATTTGGAATTGCATCACATCCAATTTTGCCTGGGAACAAACAGATTAAATAAATCTTAGTTTTGAATAAGCCACTCCTTCTCAAACAAGTAAACTCTGCCCATTTCGCGCAGTAGATGTTCTGTTAATATCTAGTATTTATACAAAGTCATAATTTAAATTGCTTTCAACCTTCATTCATCGGTTCAACCAACATTACTCGCTCTTATTACCAACTTGTATTGATTTAACTAAGCGTTTAATACTTCCTATCAGGTCTCAAGGCAAGATTTGGCAAAATACAATTTCAGCAAATCCAATTTTGCCAGGGAACAAAAATAGATTAAATAAACTAAATAAGTCTTCTTCCCATTAAATAAATCAGAAAAGTCTGTCTTGTAACCAGTCCTCTTCAAACAAGTAAAGTCTGCCCATTTTGTGCCGTAGATTTTGTGTCTATGCCTAGTATTTAAACAAAATCATAATTTAAACGACTTCTTTCCTTCATTCACTTTGGAAATTTGGAATTGCAGCAAATCGAATTTTGCCAGGGAACAAAAATAGATCAATTAAACTAAATAAGTCTTCTTCCCATTAAATAAATTAAAAAAGTCTGTCTTGTAACCAGTCCTTTTCAAACAAGTAAAGTCTGCCCATTTTGTGCCGTCGATTTTGTGTTAATGCCTAGTATTTATACAAAATCATAATTTAAAGGACTTCATTCCTTCATTCACTTTGGAAATTTGGAATTGCAGCACATCAAATTTTGCCTGGGAAGAAAAGTAGATTAAATAAATTTAATAAGTCTTACTACTTCCCATTAAATAAATTAAATACGTCTTACTTGTTCCCACTCCTTTTCAAAAAAGTAGTTTAAAACGAGGTCCCTTCACTCAACCTTTAACCCTATTTATTCACCTTCTAGGCTAAGTGTTAAAGGCTAAGTGTTAAAGGCTAAGTGTTAAAGGCTAAGTGTTAAAGGCTAAGTGTTAGAGGCTAAGTGCCAGAGGCTAGGCGCCAGAGGCGAGTTTTTGTGGGCTGAAGTTTTAGTGGGGTTAGTGTGAATACAATCCAAAAGAATACAACAGAATACAATACAATAGAATATAATACATAGATTAAATTATATAGCTCTTACTACTTCCCATTAAATAAATTAAATACGTCTTACTTGTTCCCAATCCTTTTCAAAAAAGTAGTTTAAAACGAGGGCCCTTCACTCAACCTTTAACCTCAACCCCGCACGTCACATTGTGTTGTATCTGTGAATGTTGGTTGTGGCCAAATGATAGTTTTCTTTCATTCGTTTAGGTTCCACGGTGTTTGTTGGCTATGTTTTCCACTGTCAGAAGGATGAAAATACAAAGTACAACGCTTGGACGTGGGCGAAGGCGTCACCGGTGAGTCCTTCCTTCCTATTTATTTACCTTCTAGATGCTAGAGGCTAAGTGTTAGAGGCTAATTGTTAGAGGCTAAGTGTTAAACACAATACGAACAACACAACGATACTGCACTGAACAACACGATACCGCACTGAGAAACACGATACCGCACTGAACAACACGATACCGCACTGAACAACACCATGCCGCACTGAACACCATGCCACACTGAACAACACCATCCCGCACTGAACAACACCATGCCGCACTAAACAACACCATGCCGCACTGAACAACACCATGCCTCACTGAACGACACCATGCCGCACTGAAAGACACCATGCCGCACTGAACGACACCATGCCGCACTGAAAGACACCATCCCGCACTGAACACCATGCCGCACTGAACAACACCATCCTGCACTGAACAACACCATCCCGCACTGAACAACACCATGCCGCACTGAACAACATTATGCCGCACTGAACATTATGCCGCACTGAACAACACCATGCCGCACTGAACAACACCATGCCGCACTGAACAACATTATGCCGCACTGAACAACACCATCCTGCACTGAACAACACCATTCCGCATTGAACACCATGCCGCACTGAACAACACCATCCCGCACTGAACAACACCATCCCGCACTGAACAACACCATGCCGCACTGAACAACATTATGCCGCACTGAACAACATTATGCCGCACTGAACAACACCATGCCGCACTGAACAACACCATGCCGCACTGAACAACACCATGCCGCACTGAACAACATTATAACGCACTGAACAACACCATCCCGCATTGAACAACACCATGCCGCACTAAACAACATTATGCCGCACTGAACAACATTATGCCGAAATGAACAACACCATGCCGCACTGAACAACACCATGCCGCACTGAACAACACCATGCCGCACTGAACAACACGATCCCGCATTGAACACCATCCCGCACTGAACAACACCATGCCGCACTGAACAACACCATCCTGCACTGAACAACACCATCCCGCACTAAACACCATGCCGCACTGAACAACACCATTCCGCACTGAACAACACCATGCCGCACTGAACAACATTATGCCGCACTGAACAACACCATGCCGCACTGAACAACACCATGCCGCACTGAACAACACCATGCCGCACTGAACAACACCATGCCGCACTGAACAACATTATGCCGCACTGAACAACACCATGCCGCACTGAACAACACCATGCCGCACTGAACAACACGATCCTGCATTGAACAACACCATCCTGCACTGAACAACACCATGCCGCACTGAACAACACCATGCCGCACTGAACACCATGCCGCACTGAACACCATGCCGCACTGAACAACACCATCCCGCACTGAACAACACCATGCCGCATTGAACAACACCATGCCGCACTGAACAACACCATCCTGCACTGAACAACACCATGCCGCACTGAACAACACCATGCCGCACTGAACAACACCATGCCGCACTGAACAACATTATGCCGCACTGAACAACATTATGCCGCACTGAACAACATTATGCCGCACTGAACAACACCATGCCGCACTGAACAACACCATGCCGCACTGAACAACACCATGCCGCACTGAACAACACCATGCCGCACTGAACAACACGATCCCGCATTGAACAACACCATGCCGCACTGAACAACACCATCCTGCACTGAACAACACCATCCCGCACTGAACAACACCATGCCGCACTGAACAACATTATGGCGCACTGAACAACATTATGCCGCACTGAACAACACCATGCCGCACTGAACAACACCATGCCGCACTGAACAACACCATGCCGCAATGAACAACACCATCCCGCACTGAACAACACCATGCCGCACTGAGCAACACCATGCCGCACTGAACAACACCATCCCGCACTGAACAACACCATGCCGCACTGAACAACACCATTCCGCACTGAACAACACCATGCCGAACTGAACAACATTACGCTGCACTGAACAACACCATGCCGCACTGAACAACACCATGCCGCACTGAACAACACCATGCCGCATTGAACAACACCATGCCGCATTGAACAACACCATGCCGCACTGAACAACACCATCCTGCACTGAACAACACCATGCCGCATTGAACAACACCATGCCGCACTGAACAACACCATCCTGCACTGAACAACACCATCCCGCACTGAACAACACCATCCCGCATTGAACAACACCATCCTGCACTGAACAACACCATGCCGCACTGAACAACACCATGCCGCACTGAACAACACCATTCCGCACTGAACAACACCATGCCGCACTGAACAACACCATCCTGCACTGAACAACACCATCCCGCACTGAACAACACCATGCCGCATTGAACAACACCATCCTGCACTGAACAACACCATCCTGCACTGAACAACACCATGCCGCACTGAACAACACCATGCCGCACTGAACAACACCATGCCGCACTGAACAACACCATGCCGCACTGAACAACATTATGCCGCACTGAACAACATTATGTCGCACTGAACAACACCATGCCGCACTGAACAACATTATGCCGCACTGAACATTATGCCGCACTGAACAACACCATGCCGCACTGAACAACATTATGCCGCACTGAAAAACACCATGCCGCACTGAACAACACCATCCCGCACTGAACAACACCATGCCGCACTGAACAACACCATGCTGCACTGAACAACATTATGCTGCACTGAACAACACGATCCTGCATTGAACAACACCATGCCGCACTGAACAACACCATCCTGCACTGAACAACACCATCCTGCACTGAACAACACCACCCCGCACTGAACAACACGATCCCGCATTGAACAACACCATCCCGCACTGAACAACACCATGCCGCACTGAACAACACCATTCCGCACTGAACAACACCATGCCGCACTGAACAACACCATGCCGCACTGAACAACACCATGCCGCACTGAACAACACCATGCCGCACTGAACAACATTATGCCGCACTGAACAACACCATGCCGCACTGAACAACACCATCCCGCACTGAACAACACCATGCCGCATTGAACAACACCATGCCGCACTGAACAACACCATCCTGCACTGAACAACACCATCCCGCACCAAACAACACCATGCCGCACTGAACAACATTATGGCGCACTGGACAACATTATGCCGCACTGAACAACACCATGCCGCACTGAACAACACCATGCCGCACTGAACAACACCATGCCGCACTGAACAACACCATGCCGCACTGAACAACATTATGCCGCACTGAACAACACCATGCCGCACTGAACAACACCATGCCGCACTGAACAACACGATCCCGCATTGAACAACACCATCCTGCACTGAACAACACCATGCCGCACTGAACAACACCATGCCGCACTGAACAACACCATTCCGCACTGAACAACACCATGCCGCACTGAACAACACCATCCTGCACTGAACAACACCATCCCGCACTGAACAACACCATGCCGCATTGAACAACACCATGCCGCACTGAACAACACCATCCTGCACTGAACAACACCATGCCGCACTGAACAACACCATGCCGCACTGAACAACACCATGCCGCACTGAACAACACCATGCCGCACTGAACAACATTATGCCGCACTGAACAACATTATGTCGCACTGAACAACACCATGCCGCACTGAACAACACCATGCCGCACTGAACAACATTATGCCGCACTGAAAAACACCATGCCGCACTGAACAACACCATCCCGCACTGAACAACACCATGCCGCATTGAACAACACCATGCCGCACTGAACAACACCATGCTGCACTGAACAACACGATCCTGCATTGAACAACACCATGCCGCACTGAACAACACCATCCTGCACTGAACAACACCATCCTGCACTGAACAACACCACCCCGCACTGAACAACACGATCCCGCATTGAACAACACCATCCCGCACTGAACAACACCATGCCGCACTGAACAACACCATTCCGCACTGAACAACACCATGTCGCACTGAACAACACCATGCCGCACTGAACAACACCATGCCGCACTGAACAACACCATGCCGCACTGAACAACATTATGCCGCACTGAACAACACCATGCCGCACTGAACAACACCATCCCGCACTGAACAACACCATGCCGCATTGAACAACACCATGCCGCACTGAACAACACCATCCTGCACTGAACAACACCATCCCGCATTAAACAACACCATGCCGCACTGAACAACATTATGGCGCACTGGACAACATTATGCCGCACTGAACAACACCATGCCGCACTGAACAACACCATGCCGCACTGAACAACACCATGCCGCACTGAACAACACCATGCCGCACTGAACAACATTATGCCGCACTGAACAACACCATGCCGCACTGAACAACACCATGCCGCACTGAACAACACGATCCCGCATTGAACAACACCATCCTGCACTGAACAACACCATGCCGCACTGAACAACACCATGCCGCACTGAACAACACCATTCCGCACTGAACAACACCATGCCGCACTGAACAACACCATCCTGCACTGAACAACACCATCCCGCACTGAACAACACCATGCCGCATTGAACAACACCATGCCGCACTGAACAACACCATCCTGCACTGAACAACACCATGCCGCACTGAACAACACCATGCCGCACTGAACAACACCATGCCGCACTGAACATTATGCCGCACTGAACAACATTATGCCGCACTAAACAACATTATGTCGCACTGAACAACACCATGCCGCACTGAACAACACCATGCTGCACTGAACAACATTATGCCGCACTGAACAACACGATCCTGCATTGAACAACACCATGCCGCACTGAACAACACCATCCTGCACTGAACAACACCTTTCCACACTGAACAACACCATGCCGCACTGAACAACATTATGCCGCACTGAACAACACCATGCCGCACTGAACAACACCATGCCGCACTGAACAACACCATGCCGCACTGAACAACACCATGCCGCAATGAACAACACCATCCCGCACTGAACAACACCATGCCGCATTGAACAACACCATGCCGCACTGAACAACACCATCCCGCACTGAACAACACCACCCCGCACTGAACAACACGATCCCGCATTGAACAACACCATCCCGGACTGAACAACACCATGCCGCACTGAACAACACCATTCCGCACTGAACAACACCATGCCGCACTGAACAACACCATGCCGCACTGAACAACACCATGCCGCACTGAACAACACCATGCCGCACTGAACAACATTATGCCGCACTGAACAACACCATGCCGCACTGAACAACACCATCCCGCACTGAACAACACCATGCCGCATTGAACAACACCATGCCGCACTGAACAACACCATCCTGCACTGAACAACACCATCCCGCACTGAACAACACCATGCCGCACTGAACAACATTATGGCGCACTGAACAACATTATGCCGCACTGAACAACACCATGCCGCACTGAACAACACCATGCCGCACTGAACAACACCATGCCGCACTGAACAACATTATGCCGCACTGAACAACATTATGCCGCACTGAACAACACCATGCCGCACTGAACAACACCATGCCGCACTGAACAACACCATGCCGAACTGAACAACACGACGTCGCACTGAACAACACGACGCCGCACAGAACAACACGACGCCGCACAGAATAACACAATACCGCACAGAACAACACAATACCGCACAAACAGTTTTAGATAATATTACGTCGCAGTCATGTGACGCGGACATGACGTCAATAGGCGGAACTCACGGCAAAATTATAATCCGTGGGCGTGGCTTGCAACAGGAAGTAGGAAAGCGGCAATTCTGGCAAACAAGACACAGCGGTTAGTAACACGATGACTAACAAGGCAAATATTTTTGTTTTCAGCTTGCAACTTGACCGTCTAGAGCGTACAAGGTAATTACAACTGTTTTTTTTAGCCCTGAAAAGCGAGGGAGTGTGGCGTTTGGGAGGAATGTCGAACTCGGCGTCTGCTTCCAGCCACAGACGCCAAATTTCGACGATTATTTCGACTGGTCAACGGTTGTAAATTATTGCGTTGACTAAAAACTTTATTTAACTCTACTCTTAACTTTGCCGTTTCAGATATGCGGGTATTACACCGCGGAAATGACGTCAATAGGCTGAACTCTCGCCAAAATTCAAATCTGTGGGCGCAATGGCCTTGAGCGAGACACCGGATACAAACACGACGATTATCAACAGAAATATCTTTATTTTCTGCTTGCAAGTGGACCGTCTAGAGCGTACACGGTAAGTACAACTCATTGTGTTTAAAAAGATTTACCTTTGTGTAGTTTGCGTTGCGTTGTATCTGTGAATGTTGGTTGAGGCTAAATGTTAATGTTTAATTTCATTCCTTTAGGTTCCACGGTGTTTGTTGGCTGTATGTTTTCCACTGCAAGAAGAGGCTCGTATCATTGACCAGCAGGAGCTACAATGGTGAGTACCCCTTTCGTCTTCCATTTATGTTAAACACTTCCTATTTCATGTCTAACAGTACTCGATTTAACAAATAACCATAAATAAATACAGTGTGGGCAGTCACGTTAACATATGTGATTATCCTGCCTAATATGTTTATCACAAATATGTCACTAATCACTAATATGTTTATTTGTTTATCACAACACCTTTGGACCTTCAGCAATCGATTATTTCCCTTCATCTACATAGAGACAGAACGATGGTGTCTTAAACATCTCATTCATTTCACCAAATAACTTCACGCAGGTGGATAACGGCCGTCTCGGTCACGCTATGTTGCGTGATGCAGTTTTGAAGAACCAAATGCATTTATTCAATGAATAAGTCAAGCTAGTTCTATGTTTATGATGTTGTAAGTTATGGTACCGATTGAAGTTGAGTTCGAAGCCAGTGGAAAACAGCGCTGCGTTTGTGCTCTCCAGGTACAAATGTTGTGATCTCTGACTGACGACCGGGCGAGACTCGAGTAAGAGATGTCCAAACGAGCTCCGGCAGGGCGGGCCAAGGCGGAGCGAACGGACGCCCTTCAGGCCGCCAATGACGAGCTGAGAACCAAACTGATGGACGTCCAGTTAGAACTTCAGCAGGAGAAGAACAAGGTGAAAACCTCAACAGACAGACACTGCCTGCCTCCCTGCCTGCCTCCCTGCCTGCCTCCCTGCCTGCCTCCCTCCCTCCCAGTTTTCCCGATGTAGATTAGACATGCGTGTGCCATGACTGTGTCAGCCTACATCAACAAATGCACCGAGGACGTCAGCACCACTAAGAATATCATCACCCGGGGCAACCAACGACCCTGGATGACTGAGGAGGTACGTCAAACGCTACGAGCGCGGAACTCTGCCTTCAAGTCTGGCGACAAGGAGACACTGAGGACAGCGAGAGCCAACTTGAACCGTGCCATCAGGATAGCGAAGCGAGACCGCAGTCGAAAATTTCAGGATCGTTTCCACGACGTCAAAAACATCAGGAGTATGTGGCAAGGCATACGGGCGATTACAGACTACAACTCCCCCTCCCCCCCCCCGGTGGGTGTAGTTGATGCTGACTTTCTAAATGGTCTAAATAACTTCTTTGGGAGGTTCGAGGCACTAAACGGCACTCCAGCAGTTAAAACTGTCCCCCATCAGGAAGAGGAGGTACTCTGCCTTGACTCCGCCGATGTGTTGAAGACCCTGAGGAGAGTCAACCCCTGTAAGGCCCCTGGCCCCGACAACATTCCTGGGCGTGTGTTCAGGGAATGTGCAAGTCATCTGGCTGGGGTCATCACAGACATTTTTAACACCTCGCTGGGCCAAGCCACAGTGCCGGCGTGCTTTAAGACTGCCTCCATCATTCCGGTGCCGAAGAAACCTCAAATCACCTCATTTAATGATTACCGGCCTGTTGCACTGACTCCGGTTATGATGAAGTGCTTCGAAAGGCTGCTTAAAGGTCACATCGTTTCCAGACTCCCCCTATTATTTGACCCGTTCCAGTTTGCCGACCGGCAAAACCGCTCCACTCAGGACGCCATCTCCTCCGTTCTTCACCTGAGCCTGGCTCACCTGGAGGAGAAGAACACCCATGTGCGGAGGCTGTTCCTGGACTTCAGCTCAGCGTTTAACACCATCATCCCACAGCATCTGGTAGGAAAATTGGAACACCTGGGCTTCAACACCCCCCTTCGCAACTGGCTGCTAGACTTCCTCACCAACAGACCTCAGTCAGTCCGGGTCGGACAGAACACCTCTGATGTCATCACCCTCAGCACAGGCTCCCTTCAGGGCTGCGTCCTGAGCCCCCTGCTGTGCACCCTGATGACACACGACTGCGTCCTCAGGTTCACCACCAATCACATCGTGAAGTCAGCAGACGACACAACGGTGGTGGGGCTCATCAGAGACAACAACGACCTGGACTACAGAGAGGAGGTGGAGCAGCTGGTGGGCTGGTGCAGAGAAAACAGCCTGATCCTGAATGAGGAGAAGATGAAGGAGATCATCGTCGACTTCAGGAAAAAACAGCCTCACCACGCTCCACTGATCATCAACAGCTCAGCTGTGGAGGTGGTCAGCACCACCAAATTCCTGGGGGTCCACATCACAGAAGACCTCACCTGGACTATGAACACTACGGCACTGGTCAAGAGGGCACAGAAGCGCTTGTACTTCCTGCGGAGGATGAGGAAAGCCCACCTGCCCCCACCCATCATGAGGACGTTCTACAGGAGCACCATAGAGAGCATTCTGACAAGCTGTCTCTCTGTGTGGTGTGGAGGCTGCACCGCCTCCGATTGGAAGAACGTGAGGAGAGTGGTGAGGACAGCAGAGAGGATCATAGGGGCTCCTCTTCCCTCCATTCAGGACATTTCATCTCAGCGCTGCATGTCCCGTGCCCGTAACATCATCAATGACCCATCACACCCCCACCATGGACTGTTCTCCCTGCTGCCCTCTGGGAAGAGGTTTGCAGCATCCGCTGCAGGTCCACCAGGTTCTGCAACAGCTTTTTCCCTGCTGTCATCAGACTGTTGAACACTAGAACTGTTGAGCTCTAAACTGAACTCTGCATCACACATTCACAGAACTGTACTTTATGACACTACGGACCTCTATCTTGCACTATCTCGCACTACCAACTTTACTGAACTTGTATAAACCCTTTAAATAGAAGTTTAATACATGGTTTAGCATTCCTCTGCACACTCTTGAATACTGTTTTGCCTACTTGCACTATTGCATAATTATCACTGCTGCACTTTATACTTATTTTTAATATATATATATATATATATATATAGTATATGTATATATATATATTGTCATAGGATATGTTACTTCTATTCAACTGCAATATCACTACTTTGTTGTAAGACGTATGCAACGGAATTTCGTTTTGTATGCACCATGTGCAGACAAGATGACAATAAAGTTTGTCTAAGTCTAAGTCTAAGTCATGTCAGGTCAGCTGTCTGGAGAGAGAGAGAAGTCAGGACCTGCGGGCGGAGCACCACCGTGCCACCGCCGCCATGACGGAACTCAAAAGCAAACTCCATGAGGAGAAGCAGAAAGAGTTAGCCATTACCAGGGAGACATTACTGCGGCAGCATGAAATGGAGCTGATGAGAGTGATCAAAATCAAAGATTGAGAGATCCAGCGACTGAATGCCTTGGTCCTCAGCCTGAGGGACGGCTCCATGGACAAGGTGATCCGCTCTATCCGTGTCTGACTATCCGCACGCCACGTCGGGCTTCGATGCGGCCGCGACCGTATTGTGTAGCTTGTCCCCAGTAAGCGTCGCGGCGCTCCGTTGCGGTCTCAACGGCCCGGTGTGGCGCAATGTCTGCTCAGGTGAGGAGGGGGGGCGCTTTGCTGGCGGAGGTGGAGGAGACGCGGCGGTGTCGGGAGACCGAGCGGTGTCGCCTCCACCAGGAGCGCGGAAGAAGCCCTGGCAGCGGCCCAGCAGGCCTGGCAGTCCCGAGCGGCCGAGCTCCGATCGGCTCATCACCAGCATCGGGAGGAGCTGAGCCGAACCAAGAGAGACTGCGAGAGGGAGATCCGCCGACTGGTAGGACTGATCAGATGCGCGGTGCGTGGCTATGTTCCCAATTTCGTTGTATACCTGCAGTGCAATGACACCTAAGGCATTCTATTCTATTCTATTTCACAAGAAGAAAATGTCCGGTTGCTCGCTTCGCTTTTGTCACAGCAAAGGTGTTCTAGTCGATTCAAGAAAAAAATTGGCCGGTTGCTCTCTTTGTTTTTGTCACAATTCTGGCAAATGAGTTTGCCCGCCTGCCTGAGCGCTCCCCGTTTGTACATCCAGACGGATGAGATCAAGCTGAAAGACAGAGCGGTTAGTGTTTTGGATGAAGCCCTGGGGCCGGCCACGTCCACCGCCTTCAGCTGCAGACTCAGGCTGCCGAGCAGCAGATCGCTGCCCTGAGGGATTCCCAAAGGGCGGGCCTAAACTACCCTGGAAGTGGGGTCAACGCCGCTACTAGCAATCCTCTTCATTGCGTAAGCCACCTCATCACACACTTGCAGTACGCATGACTTAGTTCGTTGCTGGAGGAAGGTAGCACAAAAACAGTTTTGAACTTTGAACGAGTGCTTGTGTGTGTGTGTTGCGGGGCGTTTTCAGTCTCAGGAGGATCGGGACACGCGACGGTTTCATCTGAAAATCGCTGAGCTCAGCGCAGTCATCAGGAAACTGGAGGATCGAAACGCCCTGCTTTCTGAAGAGCGCAATGAACTGGTAATTTATTGACGGCACGCTTGAAGGTTTGCGCTACGTTTGATGCGCGCCATCCAGCGAGGCACCCATTGCGCTTGCTTATTAGTTGAGCGGCGCGGCGAGTCGGTTGCCTGGTAGATGTCTTTTATTGGGAGCCAAAGGCACGATTCCGTTCAAACCGATGCAAAAGGAATGGATACGTTCTGGCCCGCGTGTTGTGCATCTTTCACATCCCGCACTTCATGCTTGCAGCTAAAGCGACTGAGAGAAACAGAAAGCCAGTTTCTGCCACTCCTGTACAAAAACAAACGCCTGAGCAGGAAGAATGAAGAACTCTCGCTGGTGCTGTGTCGCCTTGAAAACAAAGTGCGCTTTGTCACCCAGGAGAACGAGGAGATGGCAAGCTTGGTAAGTCGACGCGGACAACGGCGGCGTGCCAACAGAGTCCACTGCATTTGTGTTCCACAGAGAAGGCCTAGTTCGCTCAATGACCTGGACCGCGGTTGCGGCCAGCAGGACGGTGAAATGGAGTTCCTTCAAGTTGTGGAGCAGCGGCACATCATCGACGACTTGTCCAAGGTCTTCAGGCAGGCGACTCGGTGCACGTACGGCAGCGCCGCGCTCGCTCGCTGTCGCCAGGAAACCTTTTCCGTCCAAAGCTTGGCCGGCGGCCGCCATCCAAAAAATTGGCCCCTTAAATTCCGACCTTTCAAGCAGGAGCATTGTGCGCACGCGTTTGAACACGCTTTAGACTTGTTTTGCCGTTTTCAGCAGCTCAAAGCTCCCGTTTTGTCAGCGCCTTTGCCACTCGCTGTGCGCTGAAAACGACGGACTTGCCCGGCTGCTCAGCCCGTCAACCATGAGCCGCGAGCGCGACGTCATTGTCCGTAGGCAGCTAGTGGCAAAATGCACCCTGTTAGAGTTGCGCTCGCTCCAACTTATTTTGCAAGAACCACACGGGAGACAAGTAAGTTCTTTTGGACACCTGCAGGTGGAGAGTCCATCCGTTGTACGAATGAAGTCTGACTCTCGGCTCCTGCACGAGCATTTTAATTAAGAGAAACAGGGTGGGTGTAAGAGTGGATTGAATAGAGGAAGCCCTTGACCTCTAGTCAAAACATAGCAAGGGGTGTTTTACAACTTTGTGTAGGAAGGGATAAGCGATAGGGATAAATAAGGGATAAATAATATTATTTATTACAGGTCGCAGTCAAAGTCAAAGCAACACAATGATACGATAAAGATAATCTGGAAAACCCTGACACACCCTGTAGTTGTCACTTTTGGAAAAGACGAGCGTCCCTCCAATCATCGCCGGTGACGTGTTTTTCAGGCTCTGGAGACAGGAGCTCATGTCAGAAATGTCATTGTGAGTCGCGTTTGTTTCTGCGCCGGAGCCGTTCGTTCCCTTTGCATCCAAAGAATCTCAAAGGCGGATTATTTGTGTCGACAGGAGAGAGATTTGCTGCTACGATACCGACGTCGAGAATCTCTGAGGAGGAACAAAGCGTGAGGTCCTGCAAGGTGAGTCTGTTTGTTTGCGGCTGCTTGGTGTTGCGCAAGATGAAATGGCCTTTTTCTCGCTATCGTTCCTCTCGTCGATTCATCGTGAGGTGTCGCTTCAGTTTGTTCAGAGAGATGTTTGCTTCCGCGCCCGCAGGTCATCGAAACATTTTACGGCTACGACGAAGACGTGTTGGTGGACTCGGACGGATCGTCCTTGTCTTTTCACACCGACAGAACCCCCGACACGGAACCCGAAGAGGTAGCCCGCCATTTCTGCCAGCGTATTGGCACCAAACATTCCTCTTCAGCCTGGAATCGGACTCGTCTTTGCGTCGCGGGTGCTTTGTCGCCGGTCTGACTGATTCTGGTACTAGTGCTGTGTTGCATTGGTGTGTGCATGAAGAGGCGGAGCTTCGCTACCGCCAGCTGACGCAAGAATATCAAGCGCTGCAACGAGCCTACGCTCTGCTAGCCCAGACCAGCGAAGGGGACTACGACGCCGAGAAGGAGATCAAGGTGGCGCCCCTTCCCGCAACCCCCGGCCGGGTCGCAGCCTCCCCGTTCTCACCCAGCCTCGGGTGTTCTCTGGTCTGAAAGGAGGAGGAGGAGCCTCCCTCCTCCTCCTTTCAGACCAGAGAAAAGCTGATGGTAGAAATGGGTCACTATCAAAGCAGAGTAGCAGATCTGGAGTCAGCGCTGAAGCAACAAGGACAGGTAAGCTCATCAATGAGCACACCTTTTTCTCAGACAAAATAGCTACATTCTTCAGTCACTCATCCGTCTGGCATTACTGGACCAACCCCCCCCCCCGAACGTGGCTGGGAAAATGCGGAGAAAAGCAAATGTCATTTTCCAGTCAACCAAAGAATTTGTGGATGAAAATGACACAACATTCCAAAGCTGTCCACGCGTTTGTCTCTTCTAGAATGTCAAGTGGGTGGAGGAGAAGCAGCTGCTGCGTCAGAGCAATCAGCAGTTGGCCGAAAAGGTGACGGAAAGAAAGGCGCTGGGCGGAGTCGCTTGGCGTCACACCTGTCGGGAAGCCCCGCAGATGAGGTCTGACTGTCTTTTCAGGTCAGGCGGATGGAGGCGGAAGAAGCGCGTCTGAAAGAGCACATCCAGGATATCCGAGACCAAAACGAACTGCTTGAGTTCCGCATCCTGGAGCTGGAGGTGGGAAGACTCGCACAAGCGTGTTGAGGCCAGAGATGTGACGGACGGACGGACGGACGGACGGATGCATGCCTCTGCCTTTCAGGAGAGGGAGTGGCGCTCCCCCGTCTTGAAGTTTCTGCAAGTCCGTTTCCCAGACGGCCTCAGCCCTTTGCAGATCTACTGCGAGGCCGAGGGCGTGAGCGTACGTAAGGCGTCCCTCGCAACCCTAACCTTAACCCGAGGTCCCAGAACACCTTACATTGCTCCTTGCGCCTTTCCCCCGGACATCGTCATCAGTGATCTGATGAAGAAGCTGGACATCCTGGGCTATAACGCCGTAAGTGTATGTCGAACTCCTTATGTTCGCACTCCACGAGACTCGGCGGCTCAAATGTGACTTTTGGAAGGCTTTGCGCTGAAAGAAGCTTGTTGACGCTGTGCCTTTGGGCTCTTGCAGAATCTCACCAACGAGGAGCAGGTGGTCGTGATTCACGCCAGGACCCTTCTCACCCTAGCCGAGAAGGTAACGCGCACGTCCACGCACGCTCTCGCATTCTGCTTATGTGACAGCAGCCTTTCCTCAGTGGTTAGAATACATCAAAGTGACCAAGTCAGCACTTCAACAGAAGATGTTGGACATTGAAAGTGAGAAGGTAGACAGACACGCGACATCAGCCAAGGGGAACTCCGGCAATGTGCCCCAACAATTCTGACCTTGAGCTGTGCTAGGATATGTTCTGCAAGCAGAAGGGCTACCTGGATGAAGAGTTGGACTTCAGGAAGTGTTCCATGGACCAGGCTCATAAGGTAAGCCGCCCTCAAATCTCCCGCCGGACCACTGATGGACGAGGATTGCGGCCCAGAGGATCCTGGAGCTGGAGGCCATGTTGTACGAGGCGCTACCGCAGCGGGACTGCCCCGCCACGGACGGCGAAAAAGCCAGCCACGCTGGCGTGAATGACGTGCTGACGGCGGATCAGAGAGAAGAGCTTAGGAGCGCCGTGGACCAATGGAAGCGAGCCCTGATGTGCGAGTTGAGGGAGCGCGACGCTTGCATCCTCCAAGAGAGAATGGATCTGCTGCACAGCGCGCAACAGGTAAGGGCCCAAAGCCAGCCCGGCACTTACTTGCACGCTTACTGGCTTTTGAATGCCACTTTCCATTTGTCCGTCCTAGAGGAACAAAGAGCTGAAAGAATTCATCGAAGCTCAGAAGAGACAAATCAAACAATTGGAGGAGAAGTTTCTGTTTCTCTTTCTATTCTTCTCCTTGGCCTTCATTCTGTGGCCCTAACACCAGCTGGTGAGTGAGCTCCAGCGGCACCGCACTCGACACCTCCGATACACTGCCAGCCGGTCTCAGACGTTGGCAGACGCTCCGATGCCAACGTATACCCCCCGCCACGGTGACAGAGGCACCGCGTCACACCGGCGCTCATCCAATCAGAAGGCAGGAAAAGCAAATTCACATGCAGGGCACTTTTGAACCAGAAGAGAGCGCCACAAAAAACGGTTGTTGCCCCAAACGCGCATTAAAAAGGGTCAGAATAACAAGAGTCCCACTGGCCAGCCGGGGCCACCCGTCCAGCTGTTTCTTCAGGGGGGAAAAAAATTGGAGTCACCGGTGAGTACATTTTGCATTTAGCTCTGCTTTTCTGCTTCTGTCTTCAAGTGTGTGGCATCCTGCGATCAAAGATTCAGCCAACCCCAAAGCGGTTGACCTCAACGTCCCACCACCATGCCTACCAGAGCAGGTGACGTGATGCTTTGGACATCCTTCCGTCTCAGATGCCCAAAAGTACTCTTTGCCACATCTGCGGCAATACGGTGTCTTTTCAAAGGTGCAAATAAATCCAGCGTGGGCGGAACACGCACGTCTTCGGTTTTTCCCGCTTTGTTTGTGTGACAGCTGTTGTGAAAATTTTATACAAATAAAGTTGTATAGTACAGGTTTGGCCAAGCCGCAACTCACGAACCGCATGCGGCTCTTTTATGTTCATATCAACATTTGTGTGTGTGTGTGTGTGTGGGGGGGGGGGGGGGGGGGTTGTGCGTGTTGGCTTCACTTGAGTTCAATTTGGTATTTTGGTCAAAAGCGCATGTGGTGAAATTCCACAAAGTAGGATGGGCAAACACATTTCTTTAAACTATGAGTGTCAATTGGGCTCTCGAAATGGCAGGGAAAAGATGCACAGCAAAACGAAAATACGTAGATGAACACAGGACGTTTTAATCAGAGTGGGAAAGTTTCTATTTTTTGTTGAACGTGATGGCAAACCATTCTGCCTGATATGTCAGACCTCAGCGCATTTCAAAGATTCAAATCTTCAGCGCCATGCACTTCAGCTCACTCCATGCTAACATTGATCAGGCGTCGAACCCGCATCATCATGCTTAAGAGGTGGCCATGCTAACCAGTGCGCCATTATGTCAACGCATAATAACTAAGTCTACTGGTCAAAACAGCGGTTACTATATGACGTCGCTACGTCGTGGTCACGTGACGCAGACAAGACGTCAATGGACGTGGGCAGAGTTAACTTGTTTAAAAGGGAGTAGGCAGAAGAAATATTTAATTTATTTAAATCTATTTTGAGTGCACACCATTATGCCAATGCATAACAACTGTAAATCTACTAAACAAAACAGCGGTTGCTATATGACATCTGCCACGTCGTGGTCACGTGACATACGTGACGTCGATGGGCGTAACTTTCGCCGGAATTCAAATCCGCGGGGAGAGTTAACTTGTTTAAAAGAGAGTGGGCAGAAGAATTATTTAATTTATTTAAATCTATTTGGTGTGTGCGCCATTATGTCAATGCATAACAACTGTAAGTCTACTAAACAAAACAGCGGTTGCTATATGACGTCTGCCACGTCGTGGTCACGTGACGCGGACGTGACGTCGACGCCTACTTTACATCCCACCGATCACAGGACCCCTCGGCTGCATAACCGTGCACCCTTCCCAACCAATCGGATTTGCTATACGCGAAAACGACGCCAATGGAAAGAGCTTCCGCCCAAATTTAAATCCGTGGGCGTGGCTCGCAGCAGGAAGTAGGAAAATGGCGGCGATGTTGACAAAGACACAGCGGATGGTAACATACGACTAACAAGAGAAATATTTTTATTTTCTGCTTGCAACTGGACCGTCCAGAGCGTACACGGTAAGTACAACTCATCGTTTTTAAAAAGAAGTACTTTTGTTGCCCTGAAAAGCGAGTGAGCGTGGCGTTTGTGGGGGACGTCGAATTTCGACGATTCTTTCTGGTCAACGGTTGTAAATGATTGTGTTGATTAAAAAAGAAAACTTGATGTAACTCTACTTTTAACTGCCGTTTCAGATAGATTTGGAATTGCATCACATCCAATTTTGCCTAGAGCGTACACGGTAAGTAACACTCGTTGTGTTTAAGGAGATTTACGTTTGTAATAGCAGAAGTGTAGCCGCGTTGCGTTGTACGTGTGAATGTTGGTCCGGGCGAAATGTTAATGTTTAATTTCATTCCTTTAGGTTCCACGGTGTTTGTTGGCTGCAAGTTTTCCACTGCAAGAAGAGGCTCATATCATTGACCAGGAGCGAGCTACAATGGTGAGTAGCCATAACATTTATGTTAAACACTTCCTATTTCATGTCTAACAGTACTTGATTTAACAAATAACCATAAATAAATACAGTGTGGGCACTGAAGTTAACATATGTGATTATACTGCCTAATCTGTCACCGAGTAGATTGTTGCAAAGTAATATAAGATCCAAAGTTGTAATTCAGAATAGTTTTCAAAAGAAGGCCATTAGAATTATATACAAGTCTGATTACCCTGAACAAGCTATTAATTAAATCACAAATTCTTCAATTCAAAGATTTGGTAGATTATCAGACAAATAATGTCTAACAGTAATTGATTTAACACATCACGATAAGTAGATTGAGTGTGGGCACTCTCAAGTTAACATATGTGATTATACTGCCTAATCTGTTACAGAGTATGTTGTTGCCAAGTAATGTAGAATAGATCCAAAGTAGTAATCCAGAATAGTTTTGAAGAGGCCATTAGAATGATAAACAAATCTGATTACCTTGAACATAATAACAAGCTAAGTGTTTAATATGTCCTATGAAGTCAAAATTGGGCACCATCATGTGGTGAAATTTGGAATTGCATCACATCCAATTTTGCCTGGGAACAAACAGATTACATAAATCTTAGTTTTGAATAAGCCACTCCTTCTCAAACAAGTAAACTCTGCCCATTTTGCGCAGTAGATGTTCTGTTAATATCTAGTATTTATACAAAGTCATAATTTAAATTGCTTTCAACCTTCATTCATCGGTTCAACCAACATTACTCGCTCTTATTACCAACTTGTATTGATTTAACTAAGCGTTTAATACTTCCTATCAGGTCTCAAGGCAAGATTTGGCAAAATACAATTTCAGCAAATCCAATTTTGCCAGGGAACAAAAATAGATTAAATAAACTAAATAAGTCTTCTTCCCATTAAATAAATCAGAAAAGTCTGTCTTGTAACCAGTCCTCTTCAAACAAGTAAAGTCTGCCCATTTTGTGCCGTAGATTTTGTGTCTATGCCTAGTATTTAAACAAAATCATAATTTAAACGACTTCTTTCCTTCATTCACTTTGGAAATTTGGAATTGCAGCAAATCGAATTTTGCCAGGGAACAAAAATAGATCAATTAAACTAAATAAGTCTTCTTCCCATTAAATAAATTAAAAAAGTCTGTCTTGTAACCAGTCCTTTTCAAACAAGTAAAGTCTGCCCATTTTGTGCCGTCGATTTTGTGTTAATGCCTAGTATTTGTACAAAATCATAATTTAAAGGACTTCATTCCTTCATTCACTTTGGAAATTTGGAATTGCAGCACATCAAATTTTGCCTGGGAAGAAAAGTAGATTAAATAAATTTAATAAGTCTTACTACTTCCCATTAAATAAATTAAATACGTCTTACTTGTTCCCACTCCTTTTCAAAACAGTAGTTTAAAACGAGGGCCCTTCACTCAATCTTTAACCTCAACCCCGCACGTTGTGTTGTATCTGTGAATGTTGGTTGTGGCCAAATGATAGTTTTCTTTCATTCGTTTAGGTTCCAAGAAAACTTGATGTAACTCTACTTTTAACTGCCGTTTCAGATAAGCGGGTATTACGTCGCAGTCATGTGCCGCGGATATGACGTAATTGCCCGAACCTCCGATTCAAATCTGTTGGCGCGATGGCCGTGAGCCACTGAGCAGCGACGATTATCAACAGAAATATCTTTATTTTCTGCTTGCAACTGGACCGTCTAGAGCGTACACGGTAAGTAACACTCATTGTGTTTAAGGAGATTTACGTTTGTAATAGCAGAAGTGTAGCCGCGTTGCGTTGTACGTGTGAAAATTGGTCGAGGCGAAATGTTAATGTTTAATTTCATTCCTTTAGGTTCCACGGTGTTTGTTGGCTGCAAGTTTTCCACTGCAAGAAGAGGCTCGTATCATTGACCAGGAGCGAGCTACAATGGTGAGTAGCCATAACATTTATGTTAAACACTTCCTATTTCATGTCTAACAGTACTTGATTTAACAAATAACCATAAATAAATACAGTGTGGGCACTGAAGTTAACATATGTGATTATACTGCCTAATCTGTCACGGAGTAGATTGTTGCAAAGTAATATAAGATCCAAAGTTGTAATTCAGAATAGTTTTCAAAAGAAGGCCATTAGAATTATATACAAGTCTGATTACCCTGAACAAGCTATTAATTAAATCACAAATTCTTCAATTCAAAGATTTGGTAGATTATCAGACAAATAATGTCTAACAGTAATTGATTTAACACATCACGATAAGTAGATTGAGTGTGGGCACTCTCAAGTTAACAGATATGATTATACTGCCTAATCTGTTACAGAGTATGTTGTTGCCAAGTAATGTAGAATAGATCCAAAGTAGTAATCCAGAATAGTTTTGAAGAGGCCATTAGAATAATAAACAAATCTGATTACCTTGAACATAATAACAAGCTAAGTGTTTAATATGTCCTATGAAGTCAAAATTGGGCACCATCATGTGGTGAAATTTGGAATTGCATCACATCCAATTTTGCCTGGGAACAAACAGATTACATAAATCTTAGTTTTGAATAAGCCACTCCTTCTCAAACAAGTAAACTCTGCCCATTTCGCGCAGTAGATGTTCTGTTAATATCTAGTATTTATACAAAGTCATAATTTAAATTGCTTTCAACCTTCATTCATCGGTTCAACCAACATTACTCGCTCTTATTACCAACTTGTATTGATTTAACTAAGCGTTTAATACTTCCTATCAGGTCTCAAGGCAAGATTTGGCAAAATACAATTTCAGCAAATCCAATTTTGCCAGGGAACAAAAATAGATTAAATAAACTAAATAAGTCTTCTTCCCATTAAATAAATCAGAAAAGTCTGTCTTGTAACCAGTCCTCTTCAAACAAGTAAAGTCTGCCCATTTTGTGCCGTAGATTTTGTGTCTATGCCTAGTATTTAAACAAAATCATAATTTAAACGACTTCTTTCCTTCATTCACTTTGGAAATTTGGAATTGCAGCAAATCGAATTTTGCCAGGGAACAAAAATAGATCAATTAAACTAAATAAGTCTTCTTCCCATTAAATAAATTAAAAAAGTCTGTCTTGTAACCAGTCCTTTTCAAACAAGTAAAGTCTGCCCATTTTGTGCCGTCGATTTTGTGTTAATGCCTAGTATGTGTACAAAATCATAATTTAAAGGACTTCATTCCTTCATTCACTTTGGAAATTTGGAATTGCAGCACATCAAATTTTGCCTGGGAAGAAAAGTAGATTAAATAAATTTAATAAGTCTTACTACTTCCCATTAAATAAATTAAATACGTCTTACTTGTTCCCACTCCTT
Source organism: Syngnathus floridae (assembly GCF_059516105.1). Taxonomy (NCBI): domain Eukaryota; kingdom Metazoa; phylum Chordata; class Actinopteri; order Syngnathiformes; family Syngnathidae; genus Syngnathus; species Syngnathus floridae. Next base: position 97,003 of record NW_028284104.1, on the reverse strand, counting down.
TTCAAAACAGTAGTTTAAAACGAGGGCCCTTCACTCAATCTTTAACCTCAACCCCGCACGTTGTGTTGTATCTGTGAATGTTGGTTGTGGCCAAATGATAGTTTTCTTTCATTCGTTTAGGTTCCAAGAAAACTTGATGTAACTCTACTTTTAACTGCCGTTTCAGATAAGCGGGTATTACGTCGCAGTCATGTGCCGCGGATATGACGTAATTGCCCGAACCTCCGATTCAAATCTGTTGGCGCGATGGCCGTGAGCCACTGAGCAGCGACGATTATCAACAGAAATATCTTTATTTTCTGCTTGCAACTGGACCGTCTAGAGCGTACACGGTAAGTAACACTCATTGTGTTTAAGGAGATTTACGTTTGTAATAGCAGAAGTGTAGCCGCGTTGCGTTGTACGTGTGAAAATTGGTCGAGGCGAAATGTTAATGTTTAATTTCATTCCTTTAGGTTCCACGGTGTTTGTTGGCTGCAAGTTTTCCACTGCAAGAAGAGGCTCGTATCATTGACCAGGAGCGAGCTACAATGGTGAGTAGCCATAACATTTATGTTAAACACTTCCTATTTCATGTCTAACAGTACTTGATTTAACAAATAACCATAAATAAATACAGTGTGGGCACTGAAGTTAACATATGTGATTATACTGCCTAATCTGTCACGGAGTAGATTGTTGCAAAGTAATATAAGATCCAAAGTTGTAATTCAGAATAGTTTTCAAAAGAAGGCCATTAGAATTATATACAAGTCTGATTACCCTGAACAAGCTATTAATTAAATCACAAATTCTTCAATTCAAAGATTTGGTAGATTATCAGACAAATAATGTCTAACAGTAATTGATTTAACACATCACGATAAGTAGATTGAGTGTGGGCACTCTCAAGTTAACAGATATGATTATACTGCCTAATCTGTTACAGAGTATGTTGTTGCCAAGTAATGTAGAATAGATCCAAAGTAGTAATCCAGAATAGTTTTGAAGAGGCCATTAGAATAATAAACAAATCTGATTACCTTGAACATAATAACAAGCTAAGTGTTTAATATGTCCTATGAAGTCAAAATTGGGCACCATCATGTGGTGAAATTTGGAATTGCATCACATCCAATTTTGCCTGGGAACAAACAGATTAAATAAATCTTAGTTTTGAATAAGCCACTCCTTCTCAAACAAGTAAACTCTGCCCATTTCGCGCAGTAGATGTTCTGTTAATATCTAGTATTTATACAAAGTCATAATTTAAATTGCTTTCAACCTTCATTCATCGGTTCAACCAACATTACTCGCTCTTATTACCAACTTGTATTGATTTAACTAAGCGTTTAATACTTCCTATCAGGTCTCAAGGCAAGATTTGGCAAAATACAATTTCAGCAAATCCAATTTTGCCAGGGAACAAAAATAGATTAAATAAACTAAATAAGTCTTCTTCCCATTAAATAAATCAGAAAAGTCTGTCTTGTAACCAGTCCTCTTCAAACAAGTAAAGTCTGCCCATTTTGTGCCGTAGATTTTGTGTCTATGCCTAGTATTTAAACAAAATCATAATTTAAACGACTTCTTTCCTTCATTCACTTTGGAAATTTGGAATTGCAGCAAATCGAATTTTGCCAGGGAACAAAAATAGATCAATTAAACTAAATAAGTCTTCTTCCCATTAAATAAATTAAAAAAGTCTGTCTTGTAACCAGTCCTTTTCAAACAAGTAAAGTCTGCCCATTTTGTGCCGTCGATTTTGTGTTAATGCCTAGTATTTATATAAAATCATAATTTAAAGGACTTCATTCCTTCATTCACTTTGGAAATTTGGAATTGCAGCACATCAAATTTTGCCTGGGAAGAAAAGTAGATTAAATAAATTTAATAAGTCTTACTACTTCCCATTAAATAAATTAAATACGTCTTACTTGTTCCCACTCCTTTTCAAAAAAGTAGTTTAAAACGAGGTCCCTTCACTCAACCTTTAACCCTATTTATTCACCTTCTAGGCTAAGTGTTAAAGGCTAAGTGTTAAAGGCTAAGTGTTAAAGGCTAAGTGTTAAAGGCTAAGTGTTAGAGGCTAAGTGCCAGAGGCTAGGCGCCAGAGGCGAGTTTTTGTGGGCTGAAGTTTTAGTGGGGTTAGTGTGAATACAATCCAAAAGAATACAACAGAATACAATACAATAGAATATAATACATAGATTAAATTATATAGCTCTTACTACTTCCCATTAAATAAATTAAATACGTCTTACTTGTTCCCAATCCTTTTCAAAAAAGTAGTTTAAAACGAGGGCCCTTCACTCAACCTTTAACCTCAACCCCGCACGTCACATTGTGTTGTATCTGTGAATGTTGGTTGTGGCCAAATGATAGTTTTCTTTCATTCGTTTAGGTTCCACGGTGTTTGTTGGCTATGTTTTCCACTGTCAGAAGGATGAAAATACAAAGTACAACGCTTGGACGTGGGCAAAGGCGTCACCGGTGAGTCCTTCCTTCCTATTTATTTACCTTCTAGATGCTAGAGGCTAAGTGTTAGAGGCTAAGTGTTAGAGGCTAAGTGTTAAACACAATACGAACAACACAACGATACTGCACTGAACAACACGATACCGCACTGAGAAACACGATACCGCACTGAACAACACGATACCGCACTGAACAACACCATGCCGCACTGAACACCATGCCACACTGAACAACACCATCCCGCACTGAACAACACCATGCCGCACTAAACAACACCATGCCGCACTGAACAACACCATGCCTCACTGAAAGACACCATGCCGCACTGAAAGACACCATGCCGCACTGAACGACACCATGCCGCACTGAAAGACACCATGCCGCACTGAACGACACCATGCCGCACTGAAAGACACCATCCCGCACTGAACACCATGCCGCACTGAACAACACCATCCTGCACTGAACAACACCATCCCGCACTGAACAACACCATGCCGCACTGAACAACATTATGCCGCACTGAACATTATGCCGCACTGAACAACACCATGCCGCACTGAACAACACCATGCCGCACTGAACAACATTATGCCGCACTGAACAACACCATGCCGCACTGAACAACACCATGCCGCACTGAACAACACCATGCCGCACTGAACAACATTATGCCGCACTGAACAACACCATGCCGCACTGAACAACACCATCCTGCACTGAACAACACCATTCCGCATTGAACACCATGCCGCACTGAACAACACCATCCCGCACTGAACAACACCATCCCGCACTGAACAACACCATGCCGCACTGAACAACATTATGCCGCACTGAACAACATTATGCCGCACTGAACAACACCATGCCGCACTGAACAACACCATGCCGCACTGAACAACACCATGCCGCACTGAACAACATTATAAGGCACTGAACAACATTATGCCGAAATGAACAACACCATGCCGCTCTGAACAACACCATGCCGCACTGAACAACACCATGCCGCACTGAACAACACGATCCCGCATTGAACACCATCCCGCACTGAACAACACCATGCCGCACTGAACAACACCATCCTGCACTGAACAACACCATCCCGCACTAAACACCATGCCGCACTGAACAACACCATTCCGCACTGAACAACACCATGCCGCACTGAACAACATTATGCCGCACTGAACAACACCATGCCGCACTGAACAACACCATGCCGCACTGAACAACACCATGCCGCACTGAACAACACCATGCCGCACTGAACAACATTATGCCGCACTGAACAACACCATGCCGCACTGAACAACACCATGCCGCACTGAACAACACGATCCTGCATTGAACAACACCATCCTGCACTGAACAACACCATGCCGCACTGAACAACACCATGCCGCACTGAACACCATGCCGCACTGAACACCATGCCGCACTGAACAACACCATCCCGCATTGAACAACACCATGCCGCACTGAACAACACCATCCTGCACTGAACAACACCATGCCGCACTGAACAACACCATGCCGCACTGAACAACACCATGCCGCACTGAACAACATTATGCCGCACTGAACAACATTATGCCGCACTGAACAACATTATGCCGCACTGAACAACACCATGCCGCACTGAACAACACCATGCCGCACTGAACAACACCATGCCGCACTGAACAACACCATGCCGCACTGAACAACACGATCCCACATTGAACAACACCATGCCGCACTGAACAACACCATCCCGCACTGAACAACACCATCCCGCACTGAACAACACCATGCCGCACTGAACAACATTATGGCGCACTGAACAACACCATGCCGCACTGAACAACACCATGCCGCACTGAACAACACCATGCCGCACTGAACAACACCATGCCGCAATGAACAACACCATCCCGCACTGAACAACACCATGCCGCACTGAGCAACACCATGCCGCACTGAACAACACCATGCCGCACTGAACAACACCATGCCGCACTGAACAACACCATTCCGCACTGAACAACACCATGCCGAACTGAACAACATTACGCCGCACTGAACAACACCATGCCGCACTGAACAACACCATGCCGCACTGAACAACACCATGCCGCATTGAACAACACCATGCCGCATTGAACAACACCATGCCGCACTGAACAACACCATCCTGCACTGAACAACACCATGCCGCATTGAACAACACCATGCCGCACTGAACAACACCATCCCGCACTGAACAACACCATCCCGCACTGAACAACACCATCCCGCATTGAACAACACCATCCTGCACTGAACAACACCATGCCGCACTGAACAACACCATGCCGCACTGAACAACACCATTCCGCACTGAACAACACCATGCCGCACTGAACAACACCATGCCGCACTGAACAACACCATGCCGCACTGAACAACACCATGCCGCACTGAACAACATTATGCCGCACTGAACAACATTATGTCGCACTGAACAACACCATGCCGCACTGAACAACATTATGCCGCACTGAACATTATGCCGCACTGAACAACACCATGCCGCACTGAAAAACACCATGCCGCACTGAACAACACCATCCCGCACTGAACAACACCATGCCGCACTGAACAACACCATGCTGCACTGAACAACATTATGCTGCACTGAACAACACGATCCTGCATTGAACAACACCATGCCGCACTGAACAACACCATCCTGCACTGAACAACACCATCCTGCACTGAACAACACCACCCCGCACTGAACAACACGATCCCGCATTGAACAACACCATCCCGCACTGAACAACACCATGCCGCACTGAACAACACCATTCCGCACTGAACAACACCATGCCGCACTGAACAACACCATGCCGCACTGAACAACACCATGCCGCACTGAACAACACCATGCCGCACTGAACAACATTATGCCGCACTGAACAACACCATGCCGCACTGAACAACACCATCCCGCACTGAACAACACCATGCCGCATTGAACAACACCATGCCGCACTGAACAACACCATCCTGCACTGAACAACACCATCCCGCACTAAACAACACCATGCCGCACTGAACAACATTATGGCGCACTGGACAACATTATGCCGCACTGAACAACACCATGCCGCACTGAACAACACCATGCCGCACTGAACAACACCATGCCGCACTGAACAACCCCATGCCGCACTGAACAACATTATGCCGCACTGAACAACACCATGCCGCACTGAACAACACCATGCCGCACTGAACAACACGATCCCGCATTGAACAACACCATCCTGCACTGAACAACACCATGCCGCACTGAACAACACCATGCCGCACTGAACAACACCATTCCGCACTGAACAACACCATGCCGCACTGAACAACACCATCCTGCACTGAACAACACCATCCCGCACTGAACAACACCATGCCGCATTGAACAACACCATGCCGCACTGAACAACACCATCCTGCACTGAACAACACCATGCCGCACTGAACAACACCATGCCGCACTGAACAACACCATGCCGCACTGAACAACACCATGCCGCACTGAACAACATTATGCCGCACTGAACAACATTATGTCGCACTGAACAACACCATGCCGCACTGAACAACACCATGCCGCACTGAACAACATTATGCCGCACTGAAAAACACCATGCCGCACTGAACAACACCATCCCGCACTGAACAACACCATGCCGCATTGAACAACACCATGCCGCACTGAACAACACCATGCTGCACTGAACAACATTATGCTGCACTGAACAACACGATCCTGCATTGAACAACACCATGCCGCACTGAACAACACCATCCTGCACTGAACAACACCATCCTGCACTGAACAACACCACCCCGCACTGAACAACACGATCCCGCATTGAACAACACCATCCCGCACTGAACAACACCATGCCGCACTGAACAACACCATGCCGCACTGAACAACACCATGCCGCACTGAACAACACCATGCCGCACTGAACAACACCATGCCGCACTGAACAACATTATGCCGCACTGAACAACACCATGCCGCACTGAACAACACCATCCCGCACTGAACAACACCATGCCGCATTGAACAACACCATGCCGCACTGAACAACACCATCCTGCACTGAACAACACCATCCCGCACTAAACAACACCATGCCGCACTGAACAACATTATGGCGCACTGGACAACATTATGCCGCACTGAACAACACCATGCCGCACTGAACAACACCATGCCGCACTGAACAACACCATGCCGCACTGAACAACACCATGCCGCACTGAACAACATTATGCCGCACTGAACAACACCATGCCGCACTGAACAACACCATGCCGCACTGAACAACACGATCCCGCATTGAACAACACCATCCTGCACTGAACAACACCATGCCGCACTGAACAACACCATGCCGCACTGAACAACACCATTCCGCACTGAACAACACCATGCCGCACTGAACAACACCATCCTGCACTGAACAACACCATGCCGCACTGAACAACACCATGCCGCATTGAACAACACCATGCCGCACTGAACAACACCATCCTGCACTGAACAACACCATGCCGCACTGAACAACACCATGCCGCACTGAACAACACCATGCCGCACTGAACATTATGCCGCACTGAACAACATTATGCCGCACTAAACAACATTATGTCGCACTGAACAACACCATGCCGCACTGAACAACACCATGCTGCACTGAACAACATTATGCCGCACTGAACAACACAATCCCGCATTGAACAACACTATCCCGCAGTGAACAACACCATGCCGCATTGAACAACACCATGCCGCACTGAACAACACCATGCTGCACTGAACAACATTATGCTGCACTGAACAACACGATCCTGCATTGAACAACACCATGCCGCACTGAACAACACCATCCTGCACTGAACAACACCTTTCCACACTGAACAATACCATGCCGCACTGAACAACATTATGCCGCACTGAACAACACCATGCCGCACTGAACAACACCATGCCGCACTGAACAACACCATGCCGCACTGAACAACACCATGCCGCAATGAACAACACCATCCCGCACTGAACAACACCATGCCGCATTGAACAACACCATGCCGCACTGAACAACACCATCCCGCACTGAACAACACCACCCCGCACTGAACAACACGATCCCGCATTGAACAACACCATCCCGGACTGAACAACACCATGCCGCACTGAACAACACCATTCCGCACTGAACAACACCATGCCGCACTGAACAACACCATGCCGCACTGAACAACACCATGCCGCACTGAACAACACCATGCCGCACTGAACAACATTATGCCGCACTGAACAACACCATGCCGCACTGAACAACACCATGCCGCACTGAACAACACCATGCCGCATTGAACAACACCATGCCGCACTGAACAACACCATCCCGCACTGAACAACACCATCCCGCACTGAACAACACCATGCCGCACTGAACAACATTATGGCGCACTGAACAACATTATGCCGCACTGAACAACACCATGCCGCACTGAACAACACCATGCCGCACTGAACAACACCATGCCGCACTGAACAACATTATGCCGCACTGAACAACATTATGCCGCACTGAACAACACCATGCCGCACTGAACAACACCATGCCGCACTGAACAACACCATGCCGAACTGAACAACACGACGTCGCACTGAACAACACGACGCCGCACAGAACAACACGACGCCGCACAGAATAACACAATACCGCACAGAACAACACAATACCGCACAAACAGTTTTAGATAATATTACGTCGCAGTCATGTGACGCGGACATGACGTCAATAGGCGGAACTCACGGCAAAATTATAATCCGTGGGCGTGGCTTGCAACAGGAAGTAGGAAAGCGGCAATTCTGGCAAACAAGACACAGCGGTTAGTAACACGATGACTAACAAGGCAAATATTTTTGTTTTCAGCTTGCAACTTGACCGTCTAGAGCGTACAAGGTAATTACAACTGTTTTTTTTAGCCCTGAAAAGCGAGGGAGTGTGGCGTTTGGGAGGAATGTCGAACTCGGCGTCTGCTTCCAGCCACAGACGCCAAATTTCGACGATTATTTCGACTGGTCAACGGTTGTAAATTATTGCGTTGACTAAAAACTTTATTTAACTCTACTCTTAACTTTGCCGTTTCAGATATGCGGGTATTACACCGCGGAAATGACGTCAATAGGCTGAACTCTCGCCAAAATTCAAATCTGTGGGCGCAATGGCCTTGAGCGAGACACCGGATACAAACACGACGATTATCAACAGAAATATCTTTATTTTCTGCTTGCAAGTGGACCGTCTAGAGCGTACACGGTAAGTACAACTCATTGTGTTTAAAAAGATTTACGTTTGTGTAGTTTGCGTTGCGTTGTATCTGTGAATGTTGGTTGAGGCTAAATGTTAATGTTTAATTTCATTCCTTTAGGTTCCACGGTGTTTGTTGGCTGTATGTTTTCCACTGCAAGAAGAGGCTCGTATCATTGACCAGCAGGAGCTACAATGGTGAGTACCCCTTTCGTCTTCCATTTATGTTAAACACTTCCTATTTCATGTCTAACAGTACTCGATTTAACAAATAACCATAAATAAATACAGTGTGGGCAGTCACGTTAACATATGTGATTATCCTGCCTAATATGTTTATCACAAATATGTCACTAATCACTAATATGTTTATTTGTTTATCACAACACCTTTGGACCTTCAGCAATCGATTATTTCCCTTCATCTACATAGAGACAGAACGATGGTGTCTTAAACATCTCATTCATTTCACCAAATAACTTCACGCAGGTGGATAACGGCCGTCTCGGTCACGCTATGTTGCGTGATGCAGTTTTGAAGAACCAAATGCATTTATTCAATGAATAAGTCAAGCTAGTTCTATGTTTATGATGTTGTAAGTTACGGTACCGATTGAAGTTGAGTTCGAAGCCAGTGGAAAACAGCGCTGCGTTTGTGCTCTCCAGGTACAAATGTTGTGATCTCTGACTGACGACCGGGCGAGACTCGAGTAAGAGATGTCCAAACGAGCTCCGGCAGGGCGGGCCAAGGCGGAGCGAACGGACGCCCTTCAGGCCGCCAATGACGAGCTGAGAACCAAACTGATGGACGTCCAGTTAGAACTTCAGCAGGAGAAGAACAAGGTGAAAACCTCAACAGACAGACACTGCCTGCCTCCCTGCCTGCCTCCCTGCCTGCCTCCCTGCCTGCCTCCCTCCCTCCCAGTTTTCCCGATGTAGATTAGACATGCGTGTGCCATGACTGTGTCAGCCTACATCAACAAATGCACCGAGGACGTCAGCACCACTAAGAATATCATCACCCGGGGCAACCAACGACCCTGGATGACTGAGGAGGTACGTCAAACGCTACGAGCGCGGAACTCTGCCTTCAAGTCTGGCGACAAGGAGACACTGAGGACAGCGAGAGCCAACTTGAACCGTGCCATCAGGATAGCGAAGCGAGACCGCAGTCGAAAATTTCAGGATCGTTTCCACGACGTCAAAAACATCAGGAGTATGTGGCAAGGCATACGGGCGATTACAGACTACAACTCCCCCTCCCCCCCCCCGGTGGGTGTAGTTGATGCTGACTTTCTAAATGGTCTAAATAACTTCTTTGGGAGGTTCGAGGCACTAAACGGCACTCCAGCAGTTAAAACTGTCCCCCATCAGGAAGAGGAGGTACTCTGCCTTGACTCCGCCGATGTGTTGAAGACCCTGAGGAGAGTCAACCCCTGTAAGGCCCCTGGCCCCGACAACATTCCTGGGCGTGTGTTCAGGGAATGTGCAAGTCATCTGGCTGGGGTCATCACAGACATTTTTAACACCTCGCTGGGCCAAGCCACAGTGCCGGCGTGCTTTAAGACTGCCTCCATCATTCCGGTGCCGAAGAAACCTCAAATCACCTCATTTAATGATTACCGGCCTGTTGCACTGACTCCGGTTATGATGAAGTGCTTCGAAAGGCTGCTTAAAGGTCACATCGTTTCCAGACTCCCCCTATTATTTGACCCGTTCCAGTTTGCCGACCGGCAAAACCGCTCCACTCAGGACGCCATCTCCTCCGTTCTTCACCTGAGCCTGGCTCACCTGGAGGAGAAGAACACCCATGTGCGGAGGCTGTTCCTGGACTTCAGCTCAGCGTTTAACACCATCATCCCACAGCATCTGGTAGGAAAATTGGAACACCTGGGCTTCAACACCCCCCTTCGCAACTGGCTGCTAGACTTCCTCACCAACAGACCTCAGTCAGTCCGGGTCGGACAGAACACCTCTGATGTCATCACCCTCAGCACAGGCTCCCTTCAGGGCTGCGTCCTGAGCCCCCTGCTGTGCACCCTGATGACACACGACTGCGTCCTCAGGTTCACCACCAATCACATCGTGAAGTCAGCAGACGACACAACGGTGGTGGGGCTCATCAGAGACAACAACGACCTGGACTACAGAGAGGAGGTGGAGCAGCTGGTGGGCTGGTGCAGAGAAAACAGCCTGATCCTGAATGAGGAGAAGATGAAGGAGATCATCGTCGACTTCAGGAAAAAACAGCCTCACCACGCTCCACTGATCATCAACAGCTCAGCTGTGGAGGTGGTCAGCACCACCAAATTCCTGGGGGTCCACATCACAGAAGACCTCACCTGGACTATGAACACTACGGCACTGGTCAAGAGGGCACAGAAGCGCTTGTACTTCCTGCGGAGGATGAGGAAAGCCCACCTGCCCCCACCCATCATGAGGACGTTCTACAGGAGCACCATAGAGAGCATTCTGACAAGCTGTCTCTCTGTGTGGTGTGGAGGCTGCACCGCCTCCGATTGGAAGAACGTGAGGAGAGTGGTGAGGACAGCAGAGAGGATCATAGGGGCTCCTCTTCCCTCCATTCAGGACATTTCATCTCAGCGCTGCATGTCCCGTGCCCGTAACATCATCAATGACCCATCACACCCCCACCATGGACTGTTCTCCCTGCTGCCCTCTGGGAAGAGGTTTGCAGCATCCGCTGCAGGTCCACCAGGTTCTGCAACAGCTTTTTCCCTGCTGTCATCAGACTGTTGAACACTAGAACTGTTGAGCTCTAAACTGAACTCTGCATCACACATTCACAGAACTGTACTTTATGACACTACGGACCTCTATCTTGCACTATCTCGCACTACCAACTTTACTGAACTTGTATAAACCCTTTAAATAGAAGTTTAATACATGGTTTAGCATTCCTCTGCACACTCTTGAATACTGTTTTGCCTACTTGCACTATTGCATAATTATCACTGCTGCACTTTATACTTATTTTTAATATATATATATATATATATATAGTATATGTATATATATATATTGTCATAGGATATGTTACTTCTATTCAACTGCAATATCACTACTTTGTTGTAAGACGTATGCAACGGAATTTCGTTTTGTATGCACCATGTGCAGACAAGATGACAATAAAGTTTGTCTAAGTCTAAGTCTAAGTCATGTCAGGTCAGCTGTCTGGAGAGAGAGAGAAGTCAGGACCTGCGGGCGGAGCACCACCGTGCCACCGCCGCCATGACGGAACTCAAAAGCAAACTCCATGAGGAGAAGCAGAAAGAGTTAGCCATTACCAGGGAGACATTACTGCGGCAGCATGAAATGGAGCTGATGAGAGTGATCAAAATCAAAGATGGAGAGATCCAGCGACTGAATGCCTTGGTCCTCAGCCTGAGGGACGGCTCCATGGACAAGGTGATCCGCTCTATCCGTGTCTGACTATCCGCACGCCACGTCGGGCTTCGATGCGGCCGCGACCGTATTGTGTAGCTTGTCCCCAGTAAGCGTCGCGGCGCTCCGTTGCGGTCTCAACGGCCCGGTGTGGCGCAATGTCTGCTCAGGTGAGGAGGGGGGGCGCTTTGCTGGCGGAGGTGGAGGAGACGCGGCGGTGTCGGGAGACCGAGCGGTGTCGCCTCCACCAGGAGCGCGGAAGAAGCCCTGGCAGCGGCCCAGCAGGCCTGGCAGTCCCGAGCGGCCGAGCTCCGATCGGCTCATCACCAGCATCGGGAGGAGCTGAGCCGAACCAAGAGAGACTGCGAGAGGGAGATCCGCCGACTGGTAGGACTGATCAGATGCGCGGTGCGTGGCTATGTTCCCAATTTCGTTGTATACCTGCAGTGCAATGACACCTAAGGCATTCTATTCTATTCTATTTCACAAGAAGAAAATGTCCGGTTGCTCGCTTCGCTTTTGTCACAGCAAAGGTGTTCTAGTCGATTCAAGAAAAAAATTGGCCGGTTGCTCTCTTTGTTTTTGTCACAATTCTGGCAAATGAGTTTGCCCGCCTGCCTGAGCGCTCCCCGTTTGTACATCCAGACGGATGAGATCAAGCTGAAAGACAGAGCGGTTAGTGTTTTGGATGAAGCCCTGGGGCCGGCCACGTCCACCGCCTTCAGCTGCAGACTCAGGCTGCCGAGCAGCAGATCGCTGCCCTGAGGGATTCCCAAAGGGCGGGCCTAAACTACCCTGGAAGTGGGGTCAACGCCGCTACTAGCAATCCTCTTCATTGCGTAAGCCACCTCATCACACACTTGCAGTACGCATGACTTAGTTCGTTGCTGGAGGAAGGTAGCACAAAAACAGTTTTGAACTTTGAACGAGTGCTTGTGTGTGTGTGTTGCGGGGCGTTTTCAGTCTCAGGAGGATCGGGACACGCGACGGTTTCATCTGAAAATCGCTGAGCTCAGCGCAGTCATCAGGAAACTGGAGGATCGAAACGCCCTGCTTTCTGAAGAGCGCAATGAACTGGTAATTTATTGACGGCACGCTTGAAGGTTTGCGCTACGTTTGATGCGCGCCATCCAGCGAGGCACCCATTGCGCTTGCTTATTAGTTGAGCGGCGCGGCGAGTCGGTTGCCTGGTAGATGTCTTTTATTGGGAGCCAAAGGCACGATTCCGTTCAAACCGATGCAAAAGGAATGGATACGTTCTGGCCCGCGTGTTGTGCGTCTTTCACATCCCGCACTTCATGCTTGCAGCTAAAGCGACTGAGAGAAACAGAAAGCCAGTTTCTGCCACTCCTGTACAAAAACAAACGCCTGAGCAGGAAGAATGAAGAACTCTCGCTGGTGCTGTGTCGCCTTGAAAACAAAGTGCGCTTTGTCACCCAGGAGAACGAGGAGATGGCAAGCTTGGTAAGTCGACGCGGACAACGGCGGCGTGCCAACAGAGTCCACTGCATTTGTGTTCCACAGAGAAGGCCTAGTTCGCTCAATGACCTGGACCGCGGTTGCGGCCAGCAGGACGGTGAAATGGAGTTCCTTCAAGTTGTGGAGCAGCGGCACATCATCGACGACTTGTCCAAGGTCTTCAGGCAGGCGACTCGGTGCACGTACGGCAGCGCCGCGCTCGCTCGCTGTCGCCAGGAAACCTTTTCCGTCCAAAGCTTGGCCGGCGGCCGCCATCCAAAAAATTGGCCCCTTAAATTCCGACCTTTCAAGCAGGAGCATTGTGCGCACGCGTTTGAACACGCTTTAGACTTGTTTTGCCGTTTTCAGCAGCTCAAAGCTCCCGTTTTGTCAGCGCCTTTGCCACTCGCTGTGCGCTGAAAACGACGGACTTGCCCGGCTGCTCAGCCCGTCAACCATGAGCCGCGAGCGCGACGTCATTGTCCGTAGGCAGCTAGTGGCAAAATGCACCCTGTTAGAGTTGCGCTCGCTCCAACTTATTTTGCAAGAACCACACGGGAGACAAGTAAGTTCTTTTGGACACCTGCAGGTGGAGAGTCCATCCGTTGTACGAATGAAGTCTGACTCTCGGCTCCTGCACGAGCATTTTAATTAAGAGAAACAGGGTGGGTGTAAGAGTGGATTGAATAGAGGAAGCCCTTGACCTCTAGTCAAAACATAGCAAGGGGTGTTTTACAACTTTGTGTAGGAAGGGATAAGCGATAGGGATAAATAAGGGATAAATAATATTATTTATTACAGGTCGCAGTCAAAGTCAAAGCAACACAATGATACGATAAAGATAATCTGGAAAACCCTGACACACCCTGTAGTTGTCACTTTTGGAAAAGACGAGCGTCCCTCCAATCATCGCCGGTGACGTGTTTTTCAGGCTCTGGAGACAGGAGCTCATGTCAGAAATGTCATTGTGAGTCGCGTTTGTTTCTGCGCCGGAGCCGTTCGTTCCCTTTGCATCCAAAGAATCTCAAAGGCGGATTATTTGTGTCGACAGGAGAGAGATTTGCTGCTACGATACCGACGTCGAGAATCTCTGAGGAGGAACAAAGCGTGAGGTCCTGCAAGGTGAGTCTGTTTGTTTGCGGCTGCTTGGTGTTGCGCAAGATGAAATGGCCTTTTTCTCGCTATCGTTCCTCTCGTCGATTCATCGTGAGGTGTCGCTTCAGTTTGTTCAGAGAGATGTTTGCTTCCGCGCCCGCAGGTCATCGAAACATTTTACGGCTACGACGAAGACGTGTTGGTGGACTCGGACGGATCGTCCTTGTCTTTTCACACCGACAGAACCCCCGACACGGAACCCGAAGAGGTAGCCCGCCATTTCTGCCAGCGTATTGGCACCAAACATTCCTCTTCAGCCTGGAATCGGACTCGTCTTTGCGTCGCGGGTGCTTTGTCGCCGGTCTGACTGATTCTGGTACTAGTGCTGTGTTGCATTGGTGTGTGCATGAAGAGGCGGAGCTTCGCTACCGCCAGCTGACGCAAGAATATCAAGCGCTGCAACGAGCCTACGCTCTGCTAGCCCAGACCAGCGAAGGGGACTACGACGCCGAGAAGGAGATCAAGGTGGCGCCCCTTCCCGCAACCCCCGGCCGGGTCGCAGCCTCCCCGTTCTCACCCAGCCTCGGGTGTTCTCTGGTCTGAAAGGAGGAGGAGGAGCCTCCCTCCTCCTCCTTTCAGACCAGAGAAAAGCTGATGGTAGAAATGGGTCACTATCAAAGCAGAGTAGCAGATCTGGAGTCAGCGCTGAAGCAACAAGGACAGGTAAGCTCATCAATGAGCACACCTTTTTCTCAGACAAAATAGCTACATTCTTCAGTCACTCATCCGTCTGGCATTACTGGACCAACCCCCCCCCCCGAACGTGGCTGGGAAAATGCGGAGAAAAGCAAATGTCATTTTCCAGTCAACCAAAGAATTTGTGGATGAAAATGACACAACATTCCAAAGCTGTCCACGCGTTTGTCTCTTCTAGAATGTCAAGTGGGTGGAGGAGAAGCAGCTGCTGCGTCAGAGCAATCAGCAGTTGGCCGAAAAGGTGACGGAAAGAAAGGCGCTGGGCGGAGTCGCTTGGCGTCACACCTGTCGGGAAGCCCCGCAGATGAGGTCTGACTGTCTTTTCAGGTCAGGCGGATGGAGGCGGAAGAAGCGCGTCTGAAAGAGCACATCCAGGATATCCGAGACCAAAACGAACTGCTTGAGTTCCGCATCCTGGAGCTGGAGGTGGGAAGACTCGCACAAGCGTGTTGAGGCCAGAGATGTGACGGACGGACGGACGGACGGACGGATGCATGCCTCTGCCTTTCAGGAGAGGGAGTGGCGCTCCCCCGTCTTGAAGTTTCTGCAAGTCCGTTTCCCAGACGGCCTCAGCCCTTTGCAGATCTACTGCGAGGCCGAGGGCGTGAGCGTACGTAAGGCGTCCCTCGCAACCCTAACCTTAACCCGAGGTCCCAGAACACCTTACATTGCTCCTTGCGCCTTTCCCCCGGACATCGTCATCAGTGATCTGATGAAGAAGCTGGACATCCTGGGCTATAACGCCGTAAGTGTATGTCGAACTCCTTATGTTCGCACTCCACGAGACTCGGCGGCTCAAATGTGACTTTTGGAAGGCTTTGCGCTGAAAGAAGCTTGTTGACGCTGTGCCTTTGGGCTCTTGCAGAATCTCACCAACGAGGAGCAGGTGGTCGTGATTCACGCCAGGACCCTTCTCACCCTAGCCGAGAAGGTAACGCGCACGTCCACGCACGCTCTCGCATTCTGCTTATGTGACAGCAGCCTTTCCTCAGTGGTTAGAATACATCAAAGTGACCAAGTCAGCACTTCAACAGAAGATGTTGGACATTGAAAGTGAGAAGGTAGACAGACACGCGACATCAGCCAAGGGGAACTCCGGCAATGTGCCCCAACAATTCTGACCTTGAGCTGTGCTAGGATATGTTCTGCAAGCAGAAGGGCTACCTGGATGAAGAGTTGGACTTCAGGAAGTGTTCCATGGACCAGGCTCATAAGGTAAGCCGCCCTCAAATCTCCCGCCGGACCACTGATGGACGAGGATTGCGGCCCAGAGGATCCTGGAGCTGGAGGCCATGTTGTACGAGGCGCTACCGCAGCGGGACTGCCCCGCCACGGACGGCGAAAAAGCCAGCCACGCTGGCGTGAATGACGTGCTGACGGCGGATCAGAGAGAAGAGCTTAGGAGCGCCGTGGACCAATGGAAGCGAGCCCTGATGTGCGAGTTGAGGGAGCGCGACGCTTGCATCCTCCAAGAGAGAATGGATCTGCTGCACAGCGCGCAACAGGTAAGGGCCCAAAGCCAGCCCGGCACTTACTTGCACGCTTACTGGCTTTTGAATGCCACTTTCCATTTGTCCGTCCTAGAGGAACAAAGAGCTGAAAGAATTCATCGAAGCTCAGAAGAGACAAATCAAACAATTGGAGGAGAAGTTTCTGTTTCTCTTTCTATTCTTCTCCTTGGCCTTCATTCTGTGGCCCTAACACCAGCTGGTGAGTGAGCTCCAGCGGCACCGCACTCGACACCTCCGATACACTGCCAGCCGGTCTCAGACGTTGGCAGACGCTCCGATGCCAACGTATACCCCCCGCCACGGTGACAGAGGCACCGCGTCACACCGGCGCTCATCCAATCAGAAGGCAGGAAAAGCAAATTCACATGCAGGGCACTTTTGAACCAGAAGAGAGCGCCACAAAAAACGGTTGTTGCCCCAAACGCGCATTAAAAAGGGTCAGAATAACAAGAGTCCCACTGGCCAGCCGGGGCCACCCGTCCAGCTGTTTCTTCAGGGGGGAAAAAAATTGGAGTCACCGGTGAGTACATTTTGCATTTAGCTCTGCTTTTCTGCTTCTGTCTTCAAGTGTGTGGCATCCTGCGATCAAAGATTCAGCCAACCCCAAAGCGGTTGACCTCAACGTCCCACCACCATGCCTACCAGAGCAGGTGACGTGATGCTTTGGACATCCTTCCGTCTCAGATGCCCAAAAGTACTCTTTGCCACATCTGCGGCAATACGGTGTCTTTTCAAAGGTGCAAATAAATCCAGCGTGGGCGGAACACGCACGTCTTCGGTTTTTCCCGCTTTGTTTGTGTGACAGCTGTTGTGAAAATTTTATACAAATAAAGTTGTATAGTACAGGTTTGGCCAAGCCGCAACTCACGAACCGCATGCGGCTCTTTTATGTTCATATCAACATTTGTGTGTGTGTGTGTGTGTGTGTGGGGGGGGGGGGGGGGGTTGTGCGTGTTGGCTTCACTTGAGTTCAATTTGGTATTTTGGTCAAAAGCGCATGTGGTGAAATTCCACAAAGTAGGATGGGCAAACACATTTCTTTAAACTATGAGTGTCAATTGGGCTCTCGAAATGGCAGGGAAAAGATGCACAGCAAAACGAAAATACGTAGATGAACACAGGACGTTTTAATCAGAGTGGGAAAGTTTCTATTTTTTGTTGAACGTGATGGCAAACCATTCTGCCTGATATGTCAGACCTCAGCGCATTTCAAAGATTCAAATCTTCAGCGCCATGCACTTCAGCTCACTCCATGCTAACATTGATCAGGCGTCGAACCCGCATCATCATGCTTAAGAGGTGGCCATGCTAACCAGTGCGCCATTATGTCAACGCATAATAACTAAGTCTACTGGTCAAAACAGCGGTTACTATATGACGTCGCTACGTCGTGGTCACGTGACGCAGACAAGACGTCAATGGACGTGGGCAGAGTTAACTTGTTTAAAAGGGAGTAGGCAGAAGAAATATTTAATTTATTTAAATCTATTTTGAGTGCACACCATTATGCCAATGCATAACAACTGTAAATCTACTAAACAAAACAGCGGTTGCTATATGACATCTGCCACGTCGTGGTCACGTGACATACGTGACGTCGATGGGCGTAACTTTCGCCGGAATTCAAATCCGCGGGGAGAGTTAACTTGTTTAAAAGAGAGTGGGCAGAAGAATTATTTAATTTATTTAAATCTATTTGGTGTGTGCGCCATTATGTCAATGCATAACAACTGTAAGTCTACTAAACAAAACAGCGGTTGCTATATGACGTCTGCCACGTCGTGGTCACGTGACGCGGACGTGACGTCGACGCCTACTTTACATCCCACCGATCACAGGACCCCTCGGCTGCATAACCGTGCACCCTTCCCAACCAATCGGATTTGCTATACGCGAAAACGACGCCAATGGAAAGAGCTTCCGCCCAAATTTAAATCCGTGGGCGTGGCTCGCAGCAGGAAGTAGGAAAATGGCGGCGATGTTGACAAAGACACAGCGGATGGTAACATACGACTAACAAGAGAAATATTTTTATTTTCTGCTTGCAACTGGACCGTCCAGAGCGTACACGGTAAGTACAACTCATCGTTTTTAAAAAGAAGTACTTTTGTTGCCCTGAAAAGCGAGTGAGCGTGGCGTTTGTGGGGGACGTCGAATTTCGACGATTCTTTCTGGTCAACGGTTGTAAATGATTGTGTTGATTAAAAAAGAAAACTTGATGTAACTCTACTTTTAACTGCCGTTTCAGATAGATTTGGAATTGCATCACATCCAATTTTGCCTAGAGCGTACACGGTAAGTAACACTCGTTGTGTTTAAGGAGATTTACGTTTGTAATAGCAGAAGTGTAGCCGCGTTGCGTTGTACGTGTGAATGTTGGTCCGGGCGAAATGTTAATGTTTAATTTCATTCCTTTAGGTTCCACGGTGTTTGTTGGCTGCAAGTTTTCCACTGCAAGAAGAGGCTCATATCATTGACCAGGAGCGAGCTACAATGGTGAGTAGCCATAACATTTATGTTAAACACTTCCTATTTCATGTCTAACAGTACTTGATTTAACAAATAACCATAAATAAATACAGTGTGGGCACTGAAGTTAACATATGTGATTATACTGCCTAATCTGTCACCGAGTAGATTGTTGCAAAGTAATATAAGATCCAAAGTTGTAATTCAGAATAGTTTTCAAAAGAAGGCCATTAGAATTATATACAAGTCTGATTACCCTGAACAAGCTATTAATTAAATCACAAATTCTTCAATTCAAAGATTTGGTAGATTATCAGACAAATAATGTCTAACAGTAATTGATTTAACACATCACGATAAGTAGATTGAGTGTGGGCACTCTCAAGTTAACATATGTGATTATACTGCCTAATCTGTTACAGAGTATGTTGTTGCCAAGTAATGTAGAATAGATCCAAAGTAGTAATCCAGAATAGTTTTGAAGAGGCCATTAGAATGATAAACAAATCTGATTACCTTGAACATAATAACAAGCTAAGTGTTTAATATGTCCTATGAAGTCAAAATTGGGCACCATCATGTGGTGAAATTTGGAATTGCATCACATCCAATTTTGCCTGGGAACAAACAGATTACATAAATCTTAGTTTTGAATAAGCCACTCCTTCTCAAACAAGTAAACTCTGCCCATTTTGCGCAGTAGATGTTCTGTTAATATCTAGTATTTATACAAAGTCATAATTTAAATTGCTTTCAACCTTCATTCATCGGTTCAACCAACATTACTCGCTCTTATTACCAACTTGTATTGATTTAACTAAGCGTTTAATACTTCCTATCAGGTCTCAAGGCAAGATTTGGCAAAATACAATTTCAGCAAATCCAATTTTGCCAGGGAACAAAAATAGATTAAATAAACTAAATAAGTCTTCTTCCCATTAAATAAATCAGAAAAGTCTGTCTTGTAACCAGTCCTCTTCAAACAAGTAAAGTCTGCCCATTTTGTGCCGTAGATTTTGTGTCTATGCCTAGTATTTAAACAAAATCATAATTTAAACGACTTCTTTCCTTCATTCACTTTGGAAATTTGGAATTGCAGCAAATCGAATTTTGCCAGGGAACAAAAATAGATCAATTAAACTAAATAAGTCTTCTTCCCATTAAATAAATTAAAAAAGTCTGTCTTGTAACCAGTCCTTTTCAAACAAGTAAAGTCTGCCCATTTTGTGCCGTCGATTTTGTGTTAATGCCTAGTATTTGTACAAAATCATAATTTAAAGGACTTCATTCCTTCATTCACTTTGGAAATTTGGAATTGCAGCACATCAAATTTTGCCTGGGAAGAAAAGTAGATTAAATAAATTTAATAAGTCTTACTACTTCCCATTAAATAAATTAAATACGTCTTACTTGTTCCCACTCCTTTTCAAAACAGTAGTTTAAAACGAGGGCCCTTCACTCAATCTTTAACCTCAACCCCGCACGTTGTGTTGTATCTGTGAATGTTGGTTGTGGCCAAATGATAGTTTTCTTTCATTCGTTTAGGTTCCAAGAAAACTTGATGTAACTCTACTTTTAACTGCCGTTTCAGATAAGCGGGTATTACGTCGCAGTCATGTGCCGCGGATATGACGTAATTGCCCGAACCTCCGATTCAAATCTGTTGGCGCGATGGCCGTGAGCCACTGAGCAGCGACGATTATCAACAGAAATATCTTTATTTTCTGCTTGCAACTGGACCGTCTAGAGCGTACACGGTAAGTAACACTCATTGTGTTTAAGGAGATTTACGTTTGTAATAGCAGAAGTGTAGCCGCGTTGCGTTGTACGTGTGAAAATTGGTCGAGGCGAAATGTTAATGTTTAATTTCATTCCTTTAGGTTCCACGGTGTTTGTTGGCTGCAAGTTTTCCACTGCAAGAAGAGGCTCGTATCATTGACCAGGAGCGAGCTACAATGGTGAGTAGCCATAACATTTATGTTAAACACTTCCTATTTCATGTCTAACAGTACTTGATTTAACAAATAACCCTAAATAAATACAGTGTGGGCACTGAAGTTAACATATGTGATTATACTGCCTAATCTGTCACGGAGTAGATTGTTGCAAAGTAATATAAGATCCAAAGTTGTAATTCAGAATAGTTTTCAAAAGAAGGCCATTAGAATTATATACAAGTCTGATTACCCTGAACAAGCTATTAATTAAATCACAAATTCTTCAATTCAAAGATTTGGTAGATTATCAGACAAATAATGTCTAACAGTAATTGATTTAACACATCACGATAAGTAGATTGAGTGTGGGCACTCTCAAGTTAACAGATATGATTATACTGCCTAATCTGTTACAGAGTATGTTGTTGCCAAGTAATGTAGAATAGATCCAAAGTAGTAATCCAGAATAGTTTTGAAGAGGCCATTAGAATAATAAACAAATCTGATTACCTTGAACATAATAACAAGCTAAGTGTTTAATATGTCCTATGAAGTCAAAATTGGGCACCATCATGTGGTGAAATTTGGAATTGCATCACATCCAATTTTGCCTGGGAACAAACAGATTACATAAATCTTAGTTTTGAATAAGCCACTCCTTCTCAAACAAGTAAACTCTGCCCATTTCGCGCAGTAGATGTTCTGTTAATATCTAGTATTTATACAAAGTCATAATTTAAATTGCTTTCAACCTTCATTCATCGGTTCAACCAACATTACTCGCTCTTATTACCAACTTGTATTGATTTAACTAAGCGTTTAATACTTCCTATCAGGTCTCAAGGCAAGATTTGGCAAAATACAATTTCAGCAAATCCAATTTTGCCAGGGAACAAAAATAGATTAAATAAACTAAATAAGTCTTCTTCCCATTAAATAAATCAGAAAAGTCTGTCTTGTAACCAGTCCTCTTCAAACAAGTAAAGTCTGCCCATTTTGTGCCGTAGATTTTGTGTCTATGCCTAGTATTTAAACAAAATCATAATTTAAACGACTTCTTTCCTTCATTCACTTTGGAAATTTGGAATTGCAGCAAATCGAATTTTGCCAGGGAACAAAAATAGATCAATTAAACTAAATAAGTCTTCTTCCCATTAAATAAATTAAAAAAGTCTGTCTTGTAACCAGTCCTTTTCAAACAAGTAAAGTCTGCCCATTTTGTGCCGTCGATTTTGTGTTAATGCCTAGTATGTGTACAAAATCATAATTTAAAGGACTTCATTCCTTCATTCACTTTGGAAATTTGGAATTGCAGCACATCAAATTTTGCCTGGGAAGAAAAGTAGATTAAATAAATTTAATAAGTCTTACTACTTCCCATTAAATAAATTAAATACGTCTTACTTGTTCCCACTCCTTTTCAAAACAGTAGTTTAAAACGAGGGCCCTTCACTCAATCTTTAACCTCAACCCCGCACGTTGTGTTGTATCTGTGAATGTTGGTTGTGGCCAAATGATAGTTTTCTTTCATTCGTTTAGGTTCCAAGAAAACTTGATGTAACTCTACTTTTAACTGCCGTTTCAGATAAGCGGGTATTACGTCGCAGTCATGTGCCGCGGATATGACGTAATTGCCCGAACCTCCGATTCAAATCTGTTGGCGCGATGGCCGTGAGCCACTGAGCAGCGACGATTATCAACAGAAATATCTTTATTTTCTGCTTGCAACTGGACCGTCTAGAGCGTACACGGTAAGTAACACTCATTGTGTTTAAGGAGATTTACGTTTGTAATAGCAGAAGTGTAGCCGCGTTGCGTTGTACGTGTGAAAATTGGTCGAGGCGAAATGTTAATGTTTAATTTCATTCCTTTAGGTTCCACGGTGTTTGTTGGCTGCAAGTTTTCCACTGCAAGAAGAGGCTCGTATCATTGACCAGGAGCGAGCTACAATGGTGAGTAGCCATAACATTTATGTTAAACACTTCCTATTTCATGTCTAACAGTACTTGATTTAACAAATAACCATAAATAAATACAGTGTGGGCACTGAAGTTAACATATGTGATTATACTGCCTAATCTGTCACGGAGTAGATTGTTGCAAAGTAATATAAGATCCAAAGTTGTAATTCAGAATAGTTTTCAAAAGAAGGCCATTAGAATTATATACAAGTCTGATTACCCTGAACAAGCTATTAATTAAATCACAAATTCTTCAATTCAAAGATTTGGTAGATTATCAGACAAATAATGTCTAACAGTAATTGATTTAACACATCACGATAAGTAGATTGAGTGTGGGCACTCTCAAGTTAACAGATATGATTATACTGCCTAATCTGTTACAGAGTATGTTGTTGCCAAGTAATGTAGAATAGATCCAAAGTAGTAATCCAGAATAGTTTTGAAGAGGCCATTAGAATAATAAACAAATCTGATTACCTTGAACATAATAACAAGCTAAGTGTTTAATATGTCCTATGAAGTCAAAATTGGGCACCATCATGTGGTGAAATTTGGAATTGCATCACATCCAATTTTGCCTGGGAACAAACAGATTAAATAAATCTTAGTTTTGAATAAGCCACTCCTTCTCAAACAAGTAAACTCTGCCCATTTCGCGCAGTAGATGTTCTGTTAATATCTAGTATTTATACAAAGTCATAATTTAAATTGCTTTCAACCTTCATTCATCGGTTCAACCAACATTACTCGCTCTTATTACCAACTTGTATTGATTTAACTAAGCGTTTAATACTTCCTATCAGGTCTCAAGGCAAGATTTGGCAAAATACAATTTCAGCAAATCCAATTTTGCCAGGGAACAAAAATAGATTAAATAAACTAAATAAGTCTTCTTCCCATTAAATAAATCAGAAAAGTCTGTCTTGTAACCAGTCCTCTTCAAACAAGTAAAGTCTGCCCATTTTGTGCCGTAGATTTTGTGTCTATGCCTAGTATTTAAACAAAATCATAATTTAAACGACTTCTTTCCTTCATTCACTTTGGAAATTTGGAATTGCAGCAAATCGAATTTTGCCAGGGAACAAAAATAGATCAATTAAACTAAATAAGTCTTCTTCCCATTAAATAAATTAAAAAAGTCTGTCTTGTAACCAGTCCTTTTCAAACAAGTAAAGTCTGCCCATTTTGTGCCGTCGATTTTGTGTTAATGCCTAGTATTTATATAAAATCATAATTTAAAGGACTTCATTCCTTCATTCACTTTGGAAATTTGGAATTGCAGCACATCAAATTTTGCCTGGGAAGAAAAGTAGATTAAATAAATTTAATAAGTCTTACTACTTCCCATTAAATAAATTAAATACGTCTTACTTGTTCCCACTCCTTTTCAAAACAGTAGTTTAAAACGAGGGCCCTTCACTCAATCTTTAACCTCAACCCCGCACGTTGTGTTGTATCTGTGAATGTTGGTTGTGGCCAAATGATAGTTTTCTTTCATTCGTTTAGGTTCCAAGAAAACTTGATGTAACTCTACTTTTAACTGCCGTTTCAGATAAGCGGGTATTACGTCGCAGTCATGTGCCGCGGATATGACGTAATTGCCCGAACCTCCGATTCAAATCTGTTGGCGCGATGGCCGTGAGCCACTGAGCAGCGACGATTATCAACAGAAATATCTTTATTTTCTGCTTGCAACTGGACCGTCTAGAGCGTACACGGTAAGTAACACTCATTGTGTTTAAGGAGATTTACGTTTGTAATAGCAGAAGTGTAGCCGCGTTGCGTTGTACGTGTGAAAATTGGTCGAGGCGAAATGTTAATGTTTAATTTCATTCCTTTAGGTTCCACGGTGTTTGTTGGCTGCAAGTTTTCCACTGCAAGAAGAGGCTCGTATCATTGACCAGGAGCGAGCTACAATGGTGAGTAGCCATAACATTTATGTTAAACACTTCCTATTTCATGTCTAACAGTACTTGATTTAACAAATAACCATAAATAAATACAGTGTGGGCACTGAAGTTAACATATGTGATTATACTGCCTAATCTGTCACGGAGTAGATTGTTGCAAAGTAATATAAGATCCAAAGTTGTAATTCAGAATAGTTTTCAAAAGAAGGCCATTAGAATTATATACAAGTCTGATTACCCTGAACAAGCTATTAATTAAATCACAAATTCTTCAATTCAAAGATTTGGTAGATTATCAGACAAATAATGTCTAACAGTAATTGATTTAACACATCACGATAAGTAGATTGAGTGTGGGCACTCTCAAGTTAACAGATATGATTATACTGCCTAATCTGTTACAGAGTATGTTGTTGCCAAGTGATGTAGAATAGATCCAAAGTAGTAATCCAGAATAGTTTTGAAGAGGCCATTAGAATAATAAACAAATCTGATTACCTTGAACATAATAACAAGCTAAGTGTTTAATATGTCCTATGAAGTCAAAATTGGGCACCATCATGTGGTGAAATTTGGAATTGCATCACATCCAATTTTGCCTGGGAACAAACAGATTAAATAAATCTTAGTTTTGAATAAGCCACTCCTTCTCAAACAAGTAAACTCTGCCCATTTCGCGCAGTAGATGTTCTGTTAATATCTAGTATTTATACAAAGTCATAATTTAAATTGCTTTCAACCTTCATTCATCGGTTCAACCAACATTACTCGCTCTTATTACCAACTTGTATTGATTTAACTAAGCGTTTAATACTTCCTATCAGGTCTCAAGGCAAGATTTGGCAAAATACAATTTCAGCAAATCCAATTTTGCCAGGGAACAAAAATAGATTAAATAAACTAAATAAGTCTTCTTCCCATTAAATAAATCAGAAAAGTCTGTCTTGTAACCAGTCCTCTTCAAACAAGTAAAGTCTGCCCATTTTGTGCCGTAGATTTTGTGTCTATGCCTAGTATTTAAACAAAATCATAATTTAAACGACTTCTTTCCTTCATTCACTTTGGAAATTTGGAATTGCAGCAAATCGAATTTTGCCAGGGAACAAAAATAGATCAATTAAACTAAATAAGTCTTCTTCCCATTAAATAAATTAAAAAAGTCTGTCTTGTAACCAGTCCTTTTCAAACAAGTAAAGTCTGCCCATTTTGTGCCGTCGATTTTGTGTTAATGCCTAGTATTTATATAAAATCATAATTTAAAGGACTTCATTCCTTCATTCACTTTGGAAATTTGGAATTGCAGCACATCAAATTTTGCCTGGGAAGAAAAGTAGATTAAATAAATTTAATAAGTCTTACTACTTCCCATTAAATAAATTAAATACGTCTTACTTGTTCCCACTCCTTTTCAAAAAAGTAGTTTAAAACGAGGTCCCTTCACTCAACCTTTAACCCTATTTATTCACCTTCTAGGCTAAGTGTTAAAGGCTAAGTGTTAAAGGCTAAGTGTTAAAGGCTAAGTGTTAAAGGCTAAGTGTTAGAGGCTAAGTGCCAGAGGCTAGGCGCCAGAGGCGAGTTTTTGTGGGCTGAAGTTTTAGTGGGGTTAGTGTGAATACAATCCAAAAGAATACAACAGAATACAATACAATAGAATATAATACATAGATTAAATTATATAGCTCTTACTACTTCCCATTAAATAAATTAAATACGTCTTACTTGTTCCCAATCCTTTTCAAAAAAGTAGTTTAAAACGAGGGCCCTTCACTCAACCTTTAACCTCAACCCCGCACGTCACATTGTGTTGTATCTGTGAATGTTGGTTGTGGCCAAATGATAGTTTTCTTTCATTCGTTTAGGTTCCACGGTGTTTGTTGGCTATGTTTTCCACTGTCAGAAGGATGAAAATACAAAGTACAACGCTTGGACGTGGGCAAAGGCGTCACCGGTGAGTCCTTCCTTCCTATTTATTTACCTTCTAGATGCTAGAGGCTAAGTGTTAGAGGCTAAGTGTTAGAGGCTAAGTGTTAAACACAATACGAACAACACAACGATACTGCACTGAACAACACGATACCGCACTGAGAAACACGATACCGCACTGAACAACACGATACCGCACTGAACAACACCATGCCGCACTGAACACCATGCCACACTGAACAACACCATCCCGCACTGAACAACACCATGCCGCACTAAACAACACCATGCCGCACTGAACAACACCATGCCTCACTGAAAGACACCATGCCGCACTGAAAGACACCATGCCGCACTGAACGACACCATGCCGCACTGAAAGACACCATGCCGCACTGAACGACACCATGCCGCACTGAAAGACACCATCCCGCACTGAACACCATGCCGCACTGAACAACACCATCCTGCACTGAACAACACCATCCCGCACTGAACAACACCATGCCGCACTGAACAACATTATGCCGCACTGAACATTATGCCGCACTGAACAACACCATGCCGCACTGAACAACACCATGCCGCACTGAACAACATTATGCCGCACTGAACAACACCATGCCGCACTGAACAACACCATGCCGCACTGAACAACACCATGCCGCACTGAACAACATTATGCCGCACTGAACAACACCATGCCGCACTGAACAACACCATCCTGCACTGAACAACACCATTCCGCATTGAACACCATGCCGCACTGAACAACACCATCCCGCACTGAACAACACCATCCCGCACTGAACAACACCATGCCGCACTGAACAACATTATGCCGCACTGAACAACATTATGCCGCACTGAACAACACCATGCCGCACTGAACAACACCATGCCGCACTGAACAACACCATGCCGCACTGAACAACATTATAAGGCACTGAACAACACCATCCCGCACTGAACAACACCATGCCGCACTGAACAACATTATGCCGCACTGAACAACATTATGCCGAAATGAACAACACCATGCCGCTCTGAACAACACCATGCCGCACTGAACAACACCATGCCGCACTGAACAACACGATCCCGCATTGAACACCATCCCGCACTGAACAACACCATGCCGCACTGAACAACACCATCCTGCACTGAACAACACCATCCCGCACTAAACACCATGCCGCACTGAACAACACCATT
The DNA here is from genome assembly GCF_059516105.1 of Syngnathus floridae. Lineage (NCBI taxonomy): Eukaryota > Metazoa > Chordata > Actinopteri > Syngnathiformes > Syngnathidae > Syngnathus > Syngnathus floridae. The sequence continues at coordinate 68,539 of NW_028284104.1, read as the reverse complement.
CCGCACTGAACAACACCATGCCGCACTGAACAACATTATGCCGCACTGAACAACACCATGCCGCACTGAACAACACCATGCCGCACTGAACAACACCATGCCGCACTGAACAACACCATGCCGCACTGAACAACATTATGCCGCACTGAACAACACCATGCCGCACTGAACAACACCATGCCGCACTGAACAACACGATCCTGCATTGAACAACACCATCCTGCACTGAACAACACCATGCCGCACTGAACAACACCATGCCGCACTGAACACCATGCCGCACTGAACACCATGCCGCACTGAACAACACCATCCCGCACTGAACAACACCATGCCGCATTGAACAACACCATGCCGCACTGAACAACACCATCCTGCACTGAACAACACCATGCCGCACTGAACAACACCATGCCGCACTGAACAACACCATGCCGCACTGAACAACATTATGCCGCACTGAACAACATTATGCCGCACTGAACAACACCATGCCGCACTGAACAACACCATGCCGCACTGAACAACACCATGCCGCACTGAACAACACCATGCCGCACTGAACAACACGATCCCACATTGAACAACACCATGCCGCACTGAACAACACCATCCCGCACTGAACAACACCATCCCGCACTGAACAACACCATGCCGCACTGAACAACATTATGGCGCACTGAACAACACCATGCCGCACTGAACAACACCATGCCGCACTGAACAACACCATGCCGCACTGAACAACACCATGCCGCAATGAACAACACCATCCCGCACTGAACAACACCATGCCGCACTGAGCAACACCATGCCGCACTGAACAACACCATCCCGCACTGAACAACACCATGCCGCACTGAACAACACCATTCCGCACTGAACAACACCATGCCGAACTGAACAACATTACGCTGCACTGAACAACACCATGCCGCACTGAACAACACCATGCCGCACTGAACAACACCATGCCGCATTGAACAACACCATCCTGCACTGAACAACACCATGCCGCATTGAACAACACCATGCCGCACTGAACAACACCATCCTGCACTGAACAACACCATCCCGCACTGAACAACACCATCCCGCATTGAACAACACCATCCTGCACTGAACAACACCATGCCGCACTGAACAACACCATGCCGCACTGAACAACACCATTCCGCACTGAACAACACCATGCCGCACTGAACAACACCATGCCGCACTGAACAACACCATGCCGCACTGAACAACACCATGCCGCACTGAACAACATTATGCCGCACTGAACAACATTATGTCGCACTGAACAACACCATGCCGCACTGAACAACATTATGCCGCACTGAACATTATGCCGCACTGAACAACACCATGCCGCACTGAACAACATTATGCCGCACTGAAAAACACCATGCCGCACTGAACAACACCATCCCGCACTGAACAACACCATGCCGCACTGAACAACACCATGCTGCACTGAACAACATTATGCTGCACTGAACAACACGATCCTGCATTGAACAACACCATGCCGCACTGAACAACACCATCCTGCACTGAACAACACCATCCTGCACTGAACAACACCACCCCGCACTGAACAACACGATCCCGCATTGAACAACACCATCCCGCACTGAACAACACCATGCCGCACTGAACAACACCATTCCGCACTGAACAACACCATGCCGCACTGAACAACACCATGCCGCACTGAACAACACCATGCCGCACTGAACAACACCATGCCGCACTGAACAACATTATGCCGCACTGAACAACACCATGCCGCACTGAACAACACCATCCCGCACTGAACAACACCATGCCGCATTGAACAACACCATGCCGCATTGAACAACACCATCCTGCACTGAACAACACCATCCCGCACTAAACAACACCATGCCGCACTGAACAACATTATGGCGCACTGGACAACATTATGCCGCACTGAACAACACCATGCCGCACTGAACAACACCATGCCGCACTGAACAACACCATGCCGCACTGAACAACACCATGCCGCACTGAACAACATTATGCCGCACTGAACAACACCATGCCGCACTGAACAACACCATGCCGCACTGAACAACACGATCCCGCATTGAACAACACCATCCTGCACTGAACAACACCATGCCGCACTGAACAACACCATGCCGCACTGAACAACACCATTCCGCACTGAACAACACCATGCCGCACTGAACAACACCATCCTGCACTGAACAACACCATCCCGCACTGAACAACACCATGCCGCATTGAACAACACCATGCCGCACTGAACAACACCATCCTGCACTGAACAACACCATGCCGCACTGAACAACACCATGCCGCACTGAACAACACCATGCCGCACTGAACAACACCATGCCGCACTGAACAACATTATGCCGCACTGAACAACATTATGTCGCACTGAACAACACCATGCCGCACTGAACAACACCATGCCGCACTGAACAACATTATGCCGCACTGAAAAACACCATGCCGCACTGAACAACACCATCCCGCACTGAACAACACCATGCCGCATTGAACAACACCATGCCGCACTGAACAACACCATGCTGCACTGAACAACATTATGCTGCACTGAACAACACGATCCTGCATTGAACAACACCATGCCGCACTGAACAACACCATCCTGCACTGAACAACACCATCCTGCACTGAACAACACCACCCCGCACTGAACAACACGATCCCGCATTGAACAACACCATCCCGCACTGAACAACACCATGCCGCACTGAACAACACCATTCCGCACTGAACAACACCATGCCGCACTGAACAACACCATGCCGCACTGAACAACACCATGCCGCACTGAACAACATTATGCCGCACTGAACAACACCATGCCGCACTGAACAACACCATCCCGCACTGAACAACACCATGCCGCATTGAACAACACCATGCCGCACTGAACAACACCATCCTGCACTGAACAACACCATCCCGCACTAAACAACACCATGCCGCACTGAACAACATTATGGCGCACTGGACAACATTATGCCGCACTGAACAACACCATGCCGCACTGAACAACACCATGCCGCACTGAACAACACCATGCCGCACTGAACAACACCATGCCGCACTGAACAACATTATGCCGCACTGAACAACACCATGCCGCACTGAACAACACCATGCCGCACTGAACAACACGATCCCGCATTGAACAACACCATCCTGCACTGAACAACACCATGCCGCACTGAACAACACCATGCCGCACTGAACAACACCATTCCGCACTGAACAACACCATGCCGCACTGAACAACACCATCCTGCACTGAACAACACCATCCCGCACTGAACAACACCATGCCGCACTGAACAACACCATGCCGCACTGAACAACACCATCCTGCACTGAACAACACCATGCCGCACTGAACAACACCATGCCGCACTGAACAACACCATGCCGCACTGAACATTATGCCGCACTGAACAACATTATGCCGCACTAAACAACATTATGTCGCACTGAACAACACCATGCCGCACTGAACAACACCATGCTGCACTGAACAACATTATGCCGCACTGAACAACACGATCCCGCATTGAACAACACTATCCCGCAGTGAACAACACCATGCCGCATTGAACAACACCATGCCGCACTGAACAACACCATGCTGCACTGAACAACATTATGCTGCACTGAACAACACGATCCTGCATTGAACAACACCATGCCGCACTGAACAACACCATCCTGCACTGAACAACACCTTTCCACACTGAACAACACCATGCCGCACTGAACAACATTATGCCGCACTGAACAACACCATGCCGCACTGAACAACACCATGCCGCACTGAACAACACCATGCCGCACTGAACAACACCATGCCGCAATGAACAACACCATCCCGCACTGAAGAACACCATGCCGCATTGAACAACACCATGCCGCACTGAACAACACCATCCCGCACTGAACAACACCACCCCGCACTGAACAACACGATCCCGCATTGAACAACACCATCCCGGACTGAACAACACCATGCCGCACTGAACAACACCATTCCGCACTGAACAACACCATGCCGCACTGAACAACACCATGCCGCACTGAACAACACCATGCCGCACTGAACAACACCATGCCGCACTGAACAACATTATGCCGCACTGAACAACACCATGCCGCACTGAACAACACCATCCCGCACTGAACAACACCATGCCGCATTGAACAACACCATGCCGCACTGAACAACACCATCCTGCACTGAACAACACCATCCCGCACTGAACAACACCATGCCGCACTGAACAACATTATGGCGCACTGAACAACATTATGCCGCACTGAACAACACCATGCCGCACTGAACAACACCATGCCGCACTGAACAACACCATGCCGCACTGAACAACATTATGCCGCACTGAACAACATTATGCCGCACTGAACAACACCATGCCGCACTGAACAACACCATGCCGCACTGAACAACACCATGCCGAACTGAACAACACGACGTCGCACTGAACAACACGACGCCGCACAGAACAACACGACGCCGCACAGAATAACACAATACCGCACAGAACAACACAATACCGCACAAACAGTTTTAGATAATATTACGTCGCAGTCATGTGACGCGGACATGACGTCAATAGGCGGAACTCACGGCAAAATTATAATCCGTGGGCGTGGCTTGCAACAGGAAGTAGGAAAGCGGCAATTCTGGCAAACAAGACACAGCGGTTAGTAACACGATGACTAACAAGGCAAATATTTTTGTTTTCAGCTTGCAACTTGACCGTCTAGAGCGTACAAGGTAATTACAACTGTTTTTTTTAGCCCTGAAAAGCGAGGGAGTGTGGCGTTTGGGAGGAATGTCGAACTCGGCGTCTGCTTCCAGCCACAGACGCCAAATTTCGACGATTATTTCGACTGGTCAACGGTTGTAAATTATTGCGTTGACTAAAAACTTTATTTAACTCTACTCTTAACTTTGCCGTTTCAGATATGCGGGTATTACACCGCGGAAATGACGTCAATAGGCTGAACTCTCGCCAAAATTCAAATCTGTGGGCGCAATGGCCTTGAGCGAGACACCGGATACAAACACGACGATTATCAACAGAAATATCTTTATTTTCTGCTTGCAAGTGGACCGTCTAGAGCGTACACGGTAAGTACAACTCATTGTGTTTAAAAAGATTTACCTTTGTGTAGTTTGCGTTGCGTTGTATCTGTGAATGTTGGTTGAGGCTAAATGTTAATGTTTAATTTCATTCCTTTAGGTTCCACGGTGTTTGTTGGCTGTATGTTTTCCACTGCAAGAAGAGGCTCGTATCATTGACCAGCAGGAGCTACAATGGTGAGTACCCCTTTCGTCTTCCATTTATGTTAAACACTTCCTATTTCATGTCTAACAGTACTCGATTTAACAAATAACCATAAATAAATACAGTGTGGGCAGTCACGTTAACATATGTGATTATCCTGCCCAATATGTTTATCACAAATATGTCACTAATCACTAATATGTTTATTTGTTTATCACAACACCTTTGGACCTTCAGCAATCGATTATTTCCCTTCATCTACATAGAGACAGAACGATGGTGTCTTAAACATCTCATTCATTTCACCAAATAACTTCACGCAGGTGGATAACGGCCGTCTCGGTCACGCTATGTTGCGTGATGCAGTTTTGAAGAACCAAATGCATTTATTCAATGAATAAGTCAAGCTAGTTCTATGTTTATGATGTTGTAAGTTACGGTACCGATTGAAGTTGAGTTCGAAGCCAGTGGAAAACAGCGCTGCGTTTGTGCTCTCCAGGTACAAATGTTGTGATCTCTGACTGACGACCGGGCGAGACTCGAGTAAGAGATGTCCAAACGAGCTCCGGCAGGGCGGGCCAAGGCGGAGCGAACGGACGCCCTTCAGGCCGCCAATGACGAGCTGAGAACCAAACTGATGGACGTCCAGTTAGAACTTCAGCAGGAGAAGAACAAGGTGAAAACCTCAACAGACAGACACTGCCTGCCTCCCTGCCTGCCTCCCTGCCTGCCTCCCTGCCTGCCTCCCTCCCTCCCAGTTTTCCCGATGTAGATTAGACATGCGTGTGCCATGACTGTGTCAGCCTACATCAACAAATGCACCGAGGACGTCAGCACCACTAAGAATATCATCACCCGGGGCAACCAACGACCCTGGATGACTGAGGAGGTACGTCAAACGCTACGAGCGCGGAACTCTGCCTTCAAGTCTGGCGACAAGGAGACACTGAGGACAGCGAGAGCCAACTTGAACCGTGCCATCAGGATAGCGAAGCGAGACCGCAGTCGAAAATTTCAGGATCGTTTCCACGACGTCAAAAACATCAGGAGTATGTGGCAAGGCATACGGGCGATTACAGACTACAACTCACCCTCCCCCCCCCCGGTGGGTGTAGTTGATGCTGACTTTCTAAATGGTCTAAATAACTTCTTTGGGAGGTTCGAGGCACTAAACGGCACTCCAGCAGTTAAAACTGTCCCCCATCAGGAAGAGGAGGTACTCTGCCTTGACTCCGCCGATGTGTTGAAGACCCTGAGGAGAGTCAACCCCTGTAAGGCCCCTGGCCCCGACAACATTCCTGGGCGTGTGTTCAGGGAATGTGCAAGTCATCTGGCTGGGGTCATCACAGACATTTTTAACACCTCGCTGGGCCAAGCCACAGTGCCGGCGTGCTTTAAGACTGCCTCCATCATTCCGGTGCCGAAGAAACCTCAAATCACCTCATTTAATGATTACCGGCCTGTTGCACTGACTCCGGTTATGATGAAGTGCTTCGAAAGGCTGCTTAAAGGTCACATCGTTTCCAGACTCCCCCTATTATTTGACCCGTTCCAGTTTGCCGACCGGCAAAACCGCTCCACTCAGGACGCCATCTCCTCCGTTCTTCACCTGAGCCTGGCTCACCTGGAGGAGAAGAACACCCATGTGCGGAGGCTGTTCCTGGACTCAGCGTTTAACACCATCATCCCACAGCATCTGGTAGGAAAATTGGAACACCTGGGCTTCAACACCCCCCTTCGCAACTGGCTGCTAGACTTCCTCACCAACAGACCTCAGTCAGTCCGGGTCGGACAGAACACCTCTGATGTCATCACCCTCAGCACAGGCTCCCTTCAGGGCTGCGTCCTGAGCCCCCTGCTGTGCACCCTGATGACACACGACTGCGTCCTCAGGTTCACCACCAATCACATCGTGAAGTCAGCAGACGACACAACGGTGGTGGGGCTCATCAGAGACAACAACGACCTGGACTACAGAGAGGAGGTGGAGCAGCTGGTGGGCTGGTGCAGAGAAAACAGCCTGATCCTGAATGAGGAGAAGATGAAGGAGATCATCGTCGACTTCAGGAAAAAACAGCCTCACCACGCTCCACTGATCATCAACAGCTCAGCTGTGGAGGTGGTCAGCACCACCAAATTCCTGGGGGTCCACATCACAGAAGACCTCACCTGGACTATGAACACTACGGCACTGGTCAAGAGGGCACAGAAGCGCTTGTACTTCCTGCGGAGGATGAGGAAAGCCCACCTGCCCCCACCCATCATGAGGACGTTCTACAGGAGCACCATAGAGAGCATTCTGACAAGCTGTCTCTCTGTGTGGTGTGGAGGCTGCACCGCCTCCGATTGGAAGAACGTGAGGAGAGTGGTGAGGACAGCAGAGAGGATCATAGGGGCTCCTCTTCCCTCCATTCAGGACATTTCATCTCAGCGCTGCATGTCCCGTGCCCGTAACATCATCAATGACCCATCACACCCCCACCATGGACTGTTCTCCCTGCTGCCCTCTGGGAAGAGGTTTGCAGCATCCGCTGCAGGTCCACCAGGTTCTGCAACAGCTTTTTCCCTGCTGTCATCAGACTGTTGAACACTAGAACTGTTGAGCTCTAAACTGAACTCTGCATCACACATTCACAGAACTGTACTTTATGACACTACGGACCTCTATCTTGCACTATCTCGCACTACCAACTTTACTGAACTTGTATAAACCCTTTAAATAGAAGTTTAATACATGGTTTAGCATTCCTCTGCACACTCTTGAATACTGTTTTGCCTACTTGCACTATTGCATAATTATCACTGCTGCACTTTATACTTATTTTTAATATATATATATATATATATATAGTATATGTATATATATATATTGTCATAGGATATGTTACTTCTATTCAACTGCAATATCACTACTTTGTTGTAAGACGTATGCAACGGAATTTCGTTTTGTATGCACCATGTGCAGACAAGATGACAATAAAGTTTGTCTAAGTCTAAGTCTAAGTCATGTCAGGTCAGCTGTCTGGAGAGAGAGAGAAGTCAGGACCTGCGGGCGGAGCACCACCGTGCCACCGCCGCCATGACGGAACTCAAAAGCAAACTCCATGAGGAGAAGCAGAAAGAGTTAGCCATTACCAGGGAGACATTACTGCGGCAGCATGAAATGGAGCTGATGAGAGTGATCAAAATCAAAGATGGAGAGATCCAGCGACTGAATGCCTTGGTCCTCAGCCTGAGGGACGGCTCCATGGACAAGGTGATCCGCTCTATCCGTGTCTGACTATCCGCACGCCACGTCGGGCTTCGATGCGGCCGCGACCGTATTGTGTAGCTTGTCCCCAGTAAGCGTCGCGGCGCTCCGTTGCGGTCTCAACGGCCCGGTGTGGCGCAATGTCTGCTCAGGTGAGGAGGGGGGGCGCTTTGCTGGCGGAGGTGGAGGAGACGCGGCGGTGTCGGGAGACCGAGCGGTGTCGCCTCCACCAGGAGCGCGGAAGAAGCCCTGGCAGCGGCCCAGCAGGCCTGGCAGTCCCGAGCGGCCGAGCTCCGATCGGCTCATCACCAGCATCGGGAGGAGCTGAGCCGAACCAAGAGAGACTGCGAGAGGGAGATCCGCCGACTGGTAGGACTGATCAGATGCGCGGTGCGTGGCTATGTTCCCAATTTCGTTGTATACCTGCAGTGCAATGACACCTAAGGCATTCTATTCTATTCTATTTCACAAGAAGAAAATGTCCGGTTGCTCGCTTCGCTTTTGTCACAGCAAAGGTGTTCTAGTCGATTCAAGAAAAAAATTGGCCGGTTGCTCTCTTTGTTTTTGTCACAATTCTGGCAAATGAGTTTGCCCGCCTGCCTGAGCGCTCCCCGTTTGTACATCCAGACGGATGAGATCAAGCTGAAAGACAGAGCGGTTAGTGTTTTGGATGAAGCCCTGGGGCCGGCCACGTCCACCGCCTTCAGCTGCAGACTCAGGCTGCCGAGCAGCAGATCGCTGCCCTGAGGGATTCCCAAAGGGCGGGCCTAAACTACCCTGGAAGTGGGGTCAACGCCGCTACTAGCAATCCTCTTCATTGCGTAAGCCACCTCATCACACACTTGCAGTACGCATGACTTAGTTCGTTGCTGGAGGAAGGTAGCACAAAAACAGTTTTGAACTTTGAACGAGTGCTTGTGTGTGTGTGTTGCGGGGCGTTTTCAGTCTCAGGAGGATCGGGACACGCGACGGTTTCATCTGAAAATCGCTGAGCTCAGCGCAGTCATCAGGAAACTGGAGGATCGAAACGCCCTGCTTTCTGAAGAGCGCAATGAACTGGTAATTTATTGACGGCACGCTTGAAGGTTTGCGCTACGTTTGATGCGCGCCATCCAGCGAGGCACCCATTGCGCTTGCTTATTAGTTGAGCGGCGCGGCGAGTCGGTTGCCTGGTAGATGTCTTTTATTGGGAGCCAAAGGCACGATTCCGTTCAAACCGATGCAAAAGGAATGGATACGTTCTGGCCCGCGTGTTGTGCGTCTTTCACATCCCGCACTTCATGCTTGCAGCTAAAGCGACTGAGAGAAACAGAAAGCCAGTTTCTGCCACTCCTGTACAAAAACAAACGCCTGAGCAGGAAGAATGAAGAACTCTCGCTGGTGCTGTGTCGCCTTGAAAACAAAGTGCGCTTTGTCACCCAGGAGAACGAGGAGATGGCAAGCTTGGTAAGTCGACGCGGACAACGGCGGCGTGCCAACAGAGTCCACTGCATTTGTGTTCCACAGAGAAGGCCTAGTTCGCTCAATGACCTGGACCGCGGTTGCGGCCAGCAGGACGGTGAAATGGAGTTCCTTCAAGTTGTGGAGCAGCGGCACATCATCGACGACTTGTCCAAGGTCTTCAGGCAGGCGACTCGGTGCACGTACGGCAGCGCCGCGCTCGCTCGCTGTCGCCAGGAAACCTTTTCCGTCCAAAGCTTGGCCGGCGGCCGCCATCCAAAAAATTGGCCCCTTAAATTCCGACCTTTCAAGCAGGAGCATTGTGCGCACGCGTTTGAACACGCTTTAGACTTGTTTTGCCGTTTTCAGCAGCTCAAAGCTCCCGTTTTGTCAGCGCCTTTGCCACTCGCTGTGCGCTGAAAACGACGGACTTGCCCGGCTGCTCAGCCCGTCAACCATGAGCCGCGAGCGCGACGTCATTGTCCGTAGGCAGCTAGTGGCAAAATGCACCCTGTTAGAGTTGCGCTCGCTCCAACTTATTTTGCAAGAACCACACGGGAGACAAGTAAGTTCTTTTGGACACCTGCAGGTGGAGAGTCCATCCGTTGTACGAATGAAGTCTGACTCTCGGCTCCTGCACGAGCATTTTAATTAAGAGAAACAGGGTGGGTGTAAGAGTGGATTGAATAGAGGAAGCCCTTGACCTCTAGTCAAAACATAGCAAGGGGTGTTTTACAACTTTGTGTAGGAAGGGATAAGCGATAGGGATAAATAAGGGATAAATAATATTATTTATTACAGGTCGCAGTCAAAGTCAAAGCAACACAATGATACGATAAAGATAATCTGGAAAACCCTGACACACCCTGTAGTTGTCACTTTTGGAAAAGACGAGCGTCCCTCCAATCATCGCCGGTGACGTGTTTTTCAGGCTCTGGAGACAGGAGCTCATGTCAGAAATGTCATTGTGAGTCGCGTTTGTTTCTGCGCCGGAGCCGTTCGTTCCCTTTGCATCCAAAGAATCTCAAAGGCGGATTATTTGTGTCGACAGGAGAGAGATTTGCTGCTACGATACCGACGTCGAGAATCTCTGAGGAGGAACAAAGCGTGAGGTCCTGCAAGGTGAGTCTGTTTGTTTGCGGCTGCTTGGTGTTGCGCAAGATGAAATGGCCTTTTTCTCGCTATCGTTCCTCTCGTCGATTCATCGTGAGGTGTCGCTTCAGTTTGTTCAGAGAGATGTTTGCTTCCGCGCCCGCAGGTCATCGAAACATTTTACGGCTACGACGAAGACGTGTTGGTGGACTCGGACGGATCGTCCTTGTCTTTTCACACCGACAGAACCCCCGACACGGAACCCGAAGAGGTAGCCCGCCATTTCTGCCAGCGTATTGGCACCAAACATTCCTCTTCAGCCTGGAATCGGACTCGTCTTTGCGTCGCGGGTGCTTTGTCGCCGGTCTGACTGATTCTGGTACTAGTGCTGTGTTGCATTGGTGTGTGCATGAAGAGGCGGAGCTTCGCTACCGCCAGCTGACGCAAGAATATCAAGCGCTGCAACGAGCCTACGCTCTGCTAGCCCAGACCAGCGAAGGGGACTACGACGCCGAGAAGGAGATCAAGGTGGCGCCCCTTCCCGCAACCCCCGGCCGGGTCGCAGCCTCCCCGTTCTCACCCAGCCTCGGGTGTTCTCTGGTCTGAAAGGAGGAGGAGGAGCCTCCCTCCTCCTCCTTTCAGACCAGAGAAAAGCTGATGGTAGAAATGGGTCACTATCAAAGCAGAGTAGCAGATCTGGAGTCAGCGCTGAAGCAACAAGGACAGGTAAGCTCATCAATGAGCACACCTTTTTCTCAGACAAAATAGCTACATTCTTCAGTCACTCATCCGTCTGGCATTACTGGACCAACCCCCCCCCCCGAACGTGGCTGGGAAAATGCGGAGAAAAGCAAATGTCATTTTCCAGTCAACCAAAGAATTTGTGGATGAAAATGACACAACATTCCAAAGCTGTCCACGCGTTTGTCTCTTCTAGAATGTCAAGTGGGTGGAGGAGAAGCAGCTGCTGCGTCAGAGCAATCAGCAGTTGGCCGAAAAGGTGACGGAAAGAAAGGCGCTGGGCGGAGTCGCTTGGCGTCACACCTGTCGGGAAGCCCCGCAGATGAGGTCTGACTGTCTTTTCAGGTCAGGCGGATGGAGGCGGAAGAAGCGCGTCTGAAAGAGCACATCCAGGATATCCGAGACCAAAACGAACTGCTTGAGTTCCGCATCCTGGAGCTGGAGGTGGGAAGACTCGCACAAGCGTGTTGAGGCCAGAGATGTGACGGACGGACGGACGGACGGACGGATGCATGCCTCTGCCTTTCAGGAGAAGGAGTGGCGCTCCCCCGTCTTGAAGTTTCTGCAAGTCCGTTTCCCAGACGGCCTCAGCCCTTTGCAGATCTACTGCGAGGCCGAGGGCGTGAGCGTACGTAAGGCGTCCCTCGCAACCCTAACCTTAACCCGAGGTCCCAGAACACCTTACATTGCTCCTTGCGCCTTTCCCCCGGACATCGTCATCAGTGATCTGATGAAGAAGCTGGACATCCTGGGCTATAACGCCGTAAGTGTATGTCGAACTCCTTATGTTCGCACTCCACGAGACTCGGCGGCTCAAATGTGACTTTTGGAAGGCTTTGCGCTGAAAGAAGCTTGTTGACGCTGTGCCTTTGGGCTCTTGCAGAATCTCACCAACGAGGAGCAGGTGGTCGTGATTCACGCCAGGACCCTTCTCACCCTAGCCGAGAAGGTAACGCGCACGTCCACGCACGCTCTCGCATTCTGCTTATGTGACAGCAGCCTTTCCTCAGTGGTTAGAATATATCAAAGTGACCAAGTCAGCACTTCAACAGAAGATGTTGGACATTGAAAGTGAGAAGGTAGACAGACACGCGACATCAGCCAAGGGGAACTCCGGCAATGTGCCCCAACAATTCTGACCTTGAGCTGTGCTAGGATATGTTCTGCAAGCAGAAGGGCTACCTGGATGAAAAGTTGGACTTCAGGAAGTGTTCCATGGACCAGGCTCATAAGGTAAGCCGCCCTCAAATCTCCCGCCGGACCACTGATGGACGAGGATTGCGGCCCAGAGGATCCTGGAGCTGGAGGCCATGTTGTACGAGGCGCTACCGCAGCGGGACTGCCCCGCCACGGACGGCGAAAAAGCCAGCCACGCTGGCGTGAATGACGTGCTGACGGCGGATCAGAGAGAAGAGCTTAGGAGCGCCGTGGACCAATGGAAGCGAGCCCTGATGTGCGAGTTGAGGGAGCGCGACGCTTGCATCCTCCAAGAGAGAATGGATCTGCTGCACAGCGCGCAACAGGTAAGGGCCCAAAGCCAGCCCGGCACTTACTTGTACGCTTACTGGCTTTTGAATGCCACTTTCCATTTGTCCGTCCTAGAGGAACAAAGAGCTGAAAGAATTCATCGAAGCTCAGAAGAGACAAATCAAACAATTGGAGGAGAAGTTTCTGTTTCTCTTTCTATTCTTCTCCTTGGCCTTCATTCTGTGGCCCTAACACCAGCTGGTGAGTGAGCTCCAGCGGCACCGCACTCGACACCTCCGATACACTGCCAGCCGGTCTCAGACGTTGGCAGACGCTCCGATGCCAACGTATACCCCCCGCCACGGTGACAGAGGCACCGCGTCACACCGGCGCTCATCCAATCAGAAGGCAGGAAAAGCAAATTCACATGCAGGGCACTTTTGAACCAGAAGAGAGCGCCACAAAAAACGGTTGTTGCCCCAAACGCGCATTAAAAAGGGTCAGAATAACAAGAGTCCCACTGGCCAGCCGGGGCCACCCGTCCAGCTGTTTCTTCAGGGGGGAAAAAAATTGGAGTCACCGGTGAGTACATTTTGCATTTAGCTCTGCTTTTCTGCTTCTGTCTTCAAGTGTGTGGCATCCTGCGATCAAAGATTCAGCCAACCCCAAAGCGGTTGACCTCAACGTCCCACCACCATGCCTACCAGAGCAGGTGACGTGATGCTTTGGACATCCTTCCGTCTCAGATGCCCAAAAGTACTCTTTGCCACATCTGCGGCAATACGGTGTCTTTTCAAAGGTGCAAATAAATCCAGCGTGGGCGGAACACGCACGTCTTCGGTTTTTCCCGCTTTGTTTGTGTGACAGCTGTTGTGAAAATTTTATACAAATAAAGTTGTATAGTACAGGTTTGGCCAAGCCGCAACTCACGAACCGCATGCGGCTCTTTTATGTTCATATCAACATTTGTGTGTGTGTGTGTGTGGGGGGGGGGGGGGGGGGGGGTTGTGCGTGTTGGCTTCACTTGAGTTCAATTTGGTATTTTGGTCAAAAGCGCATGTGGTGAAATTCCACAAAGTAGGATGGGCAAACACATTTCTTTAAACTATGAGTGTCAATTGGGCTCTCGAAATGGCAGGGAAAAGATGCACAGCAAAACGAAAATACGTAGATGAACACAGGACGTTTTAATCAGAGTGGGAAAGTTTCTATTTTTTGTTGAACGTGATGGCAAACCATTCTGCCTGATATGTCAGACCTCAGCGCATTTCAAAGATTCAAATCTTCAGCGCCATGCACTTCAGCTCACTCCATGCTAACATTGATCAGGCGTCGAACCCGCATCATCATGCTTAAGAGGTGGCCATGCTAACCAGTGCGCCATTATGTCAACGCATAATAACTAAGTCTACTGGTCAAAACAGCGGTTACTATATGACGTCGCTACGTCGTGGTCACGTGACGCAGACAAGACGTCAATGGACGTGGGCAGAGTTAACTTGTTTAAAAGGGAGTAGGCAGAAGAAATATTTAATTTATTTAAATCTATTTTGAGTGCACACCATTATGCCAATGCATAACAACTGTAAATCTACTAAACAAAACAGCGGTTGCTATATGACATCTGCCACGTCGTGGTCACGTGACATACGTGACGTCGATGGGCGTAACTTTCGCCGGAATTCAAATCCGCGGGGAGAGTTAACTTGTTTAAAAGAGAGTGGGCAGAAGAATTATTTAATTTATTTAAATCTATTTGGTGTGTGCGCCATTATGTCAATGCATAACAACTGTAAGTCTACTAAACAAAACAGCGGTTGCTATATGACGTCTGCCACGTCGTGGTCACGTGACGCGGACGTGACGTCGACGCCTACTTTACATCCCACCGATCACAGGACCCCTCGGCTGCATAACCGTGCACCCTTCCCAACCAATCGGATTTGCTATACGCGAAAACGACGCCAATGGAAAGAGCTTCCGCCCAAATTTAAATCCGTGGGCGTGGCTCGCAGCAGGAAGTAGGAAAATGGCGGCGATGTTGACAAAGACACAGCGGATGGTAACATACGACTAACAAGAGAAATATTTTTATTTTCTGCTTGCAACTGGACCGTCCAGAGCGTACACGGTAAGTACAACTCATCGTTTTTAAAAAGAAGTACTTTTGTTGCCCTGAAAAGCTAGTGAGCGTGGCGTTTGTGGGGGACGTCGAATTTCGACGATTCTTTCTGGTCAACGGTTGTAAATGATTGTGTTGATTAAAAAAGAAAACTTGATGTAACTCTACTTTTAACTGCCGTTTCAGATAGATTTGGAATTGCATCACATCCAATTTTGCCTAGAGCGTACACGGTAAGTAACACTCGTTGTGTTTAAGGAGATTTACGTTTGTAATAGCAGAAGTGTAGCCGCGTTGCGTTGTACGTGTGAATGTTGGTCCGGGCGAAATGTTAATGTTTAATTTCATTCCTTTAGGTTCCACGGTGTTTGTTGGCTGCAAGTTTTCCACTGCAAGAAGAGGCTCATATCATTGACCAGGAGCGAGCTACAATGGTGAGTAGCCATAACATTTATGTTAAACACTTCCTATTTCATGTCTAACAGTACTTGATTTAACAAATAACCATAAATAAATACAGTGTGGGCACTGAAGTTAACATATGTGATTATACTGCCTAATCTGTCACCGAGTAGATTGTTGCAAAGTAATATAAGATCCAAAGTTGTAATTCAGAATAGTTTTCAAAAGAAGGCCATTAGAATTATATACAAGTCTGATTACCCTGAACAAGCTATTAATTAAATCACAAATTCTTCAATTCAAAGATTTGGTAGATTATCAGACAAATAATGTCTAACAGTAATTGATTTAACACATCACGATAAGTAGATTGAGTGTGGGCACTCTCAAGTTAACATATGTGATTATACTGCCTAATCTGTTACAGAGTATGTTGTTGCCAAGTAATGTAGAATAGATCCAAAGTAGTAATCCAGAATAGTTTTGAAGAGGCCATTAGAATGATAAACAAATCTGATTACCTTGAACATAATAACAAGCTAAGTGTTTAATATGTCCTATGAAGTCAAAATTGGGCACCATCATGTGGTGAAATTTGGAATTGCATCACATCCAATTTTGCCTGGGAACAAACAGATTACATAAATCTTAGTTTTGAATAAGCCACTCCTTCTCAAACAAGTAAACTCTGCCCATTTTGCGCAGTAGATGTTCTGTTAATATCTAGTATTTATACAAAGTCATAATTTAAATTGCTTTCAACCTTCATTCATCGGTTCAACCAACATTACTCGCTCTTATTACCAACTTGTATTGATTTAACTAAGCGTTTAATACTTCCTATCAGGTCTCAAGGCAAGATTTGGCAAAATACAATTTCAGCAAATCCAATTTTGCCAGGGAACAAAAATAGATTAAATAAACTAAATAAGTCTTCTTCCCATTAAATAAATCAGAAAAGTCTGTCTTGTAACCAGTCCTCTTCAAACAAGTAAAGTCTGCCCATTTTGTGCCGTAGATTTTGTGTCTATGCCTAGTATTTAAACAAAATCATAATTTAAACGACTTCTTTCCTTCATTCACTTTGGAAATTTGGAATTGCAGCAAATCGAATTTTGCCAGGGAACAAAAATAGATCAATTAAACTAAATAAGTCTTCTTCCCATTAAATAAATTAAAAAAGTCTGTCTTGTAACCAGTCCTTTTCAAACAAGTAAAGTCTGCCCATTTTGTGCCGTCGATTTTGTGTTAATGCCTAGTATTTGTACAAAATCATAATTTAAAGGACTTCATTCCTTCATTCACTTTGGAAATTTGGAATTGCAGCACATCAAATTTTGCCTGGGAAGAAAAGTAGATTAAATAAATTTAATAAGTCTTACTACTTCCCATTAAATAAATTAAATACGTCTTACTTGTTCCCACTCCTTTTCAAAACAGTAGTTTAAAACGAGGGCCCTTCACTCAATCTTTAACCTCAACCCCGCACGTTGTGTTGTATCTGTGAATGTTGGTTGTGGCCAAATGATAGTTTTCTTTCATTCGTTTAGGTTCCAAGAAAACTTGATGTAACTCTACTTTTAACTGCCGTTTCAGATAAGCGGGTATTACGTCGCAGTCATGTGCCGCGGATATGACGTAATTGCCCGAACCTCCGATTCAAATCTGTTGGCGCGATGGCCGTGAGCCACTGAGCAGCGACGATTATCAACAGAAATATCTTTATTTTCTGCTTGCAACTGGACCGTCTAGAGCGTACACGGTAAGTAACACTCATTGTGTTTAAGGAGATTTACGTTTGTAATAGCAGAAGTGTAGCCGCGTTGCGTTGTACGTGTGAAAATTGGTCGAGGCGAAATGTTAATGTTTAATTTCATTCCTTTAGGTTCCACGGTGTTTGTTGGCTGCAAGTTTTCCACTGCAAGAAGAGGCTCGTATCATTGACCAGGAGCGAGCTACAATGGTGAGTAGCCATAACATTTATGTTAAACACTTCCTATTTCATGTCTAACAGTACTTGATTTAACAAATAACCATAAATAAATACAGTGTGGGCACTGAAGTTAACATATGTGATTATACTGCCTAATCTGTCACGGAGTAGATTGTTGCAAAGTAATATAAGATCCAAAGTTGTAATTCAGAATAGTTTTCAAAAGAAGGCCATTAGAATTATATACAAGTCTGATTACCCTGAACAAGCTATTAATTAAATCACAAATTCTTCAATTCAAAGATTTGGTAGATTATCAGACAAATAATGTCTAACAGTAATTGATTTAACACATCACGATAAGTAGATTGAGTGTGGGCACTCTCAAGTTAACAGATATGATTATACTGCCTAATCTGTTACAGAGTATGTTGTTGCCAAGTAATGTAGAATAGATCCAAAGTAGTAATCCAGAATAGTTTTGAAGAGGCCATTAGAATAATAAACAAATCTGATTACCTTGAACATAATAACAAGCTAAGTGTTTAATATGTCCTATGAAGTCAAAATTGGGCACCATCATGTGGTGAAATTTGGAATTGCATCACATCCAATTTTGCCTGGGAACAAACAGATTAAATACATCTTAGTTTTGAATAAGCCACTCCTTCTCAAACAAGTAAACTCTGCCCATTTTGCGCAGTAGATGTTCTGTTAATATCTAGTATTTATACAAAGTCATAATTTAAATTGCTTTCAACCTTCATTCATCGGTTCAACCAACATTACTCGCTCTTATTACCAACTTGTATTGATTTAACTAAGCGTTTAATACTTCCTATCAGGTCTCAAGGCAAGATTTGGCAAAATACAATTTCAGCAAATCCAATTTTGCCAGGGAACAAAAATAGATTAAATAAACTAAATAAGTCTTCTTCCCATTAAATAAATCAGAAAAGTCTGTCTTGTAACCAGTCCTCTTCAAACAAGTAAAGTCTGCCCATTTTGTGCCGTAGATTTTGTGTCTATGCCTAGTATTTAAACAAAATCATAATTTAAACGACTTCTTTCCTTCATTCACTTTGGAAATTTGGAATTGCAGCAAATCGAATTTTGCCAGGGAACAAAAATAGATCAATTAAACTAAATAAGTCTTCTTCCCATTAAATAAATTAAAAAAGTCTGTCTTGTA
This sequence comes from Syngnathus floridae, assembly GCF_059516105.1. Classification (NCBI taxonomy): domain Eukaryota; kingdom Metazoa; phylum Chordata; class Actinopteri; order Syngnathiformes; family Syngnathidae; genus Syngnathus; species Syngnathus floridae. The sequence continues at coordinate 49,534 of NW_028284104.1, read as the reverse complement.
ACCAGTCCTTTTCAAACAAGTAAAGTCTGCCCATTTTGTGCCGTCGATTTTGTGTTAATGCCTAGTATTTATATAAAATCATAATTTAAAGGACTTCATTCCTTCATTCACTTTGGAAATTTGGAATTGCAGCACATCAAATTTTGCCTGGGAAGAAAAGTAGATTAAATAAATTTAATAAGTCTTACTACTTCCCATTAAATAAATTAAATACGTCTTACTTGTTCCCACTCCTTTTCAAAACAGTAGTTTAAAACGAGGGCCCTTCACTCAATCTTTAACCTCAACCCCGCACGTTGTGTTGTATCTGTGAATGTTGGTTGTGGCCAAATGATAGTTTTCTTTCATTCGTTTAGGTTCCAAGAAAACTTGATGTAACTCTACTTTTAACTGCCGTTTCAGATAAGCGGGTATTACGTCGCAGTCATGTGCCGCGGATATGACGTAATTGCCCGAACCTCCGATTCAAATCTGTTGGCGCGATGGCCGTGAGCCACTGAGCAGCGACGATTATCAACAGAAATATCTTTATTTTCTGCTTGCAACTGGACCGTCTAGAGCGTACACGGTAAGTAACACTCATTGTGTTTAAGGAGATTTACGTTTGTAATAGCAGAAGTGTAGCCGCGTTGCGTTGTACGTGTGAAAATTGGTCGAGACGAAATGTTAATGTTTAATTTCATTCCTTTAGGTTCCACGGTGTTTGTTGGCTGCAAGTTTTCCACTGCAAGAAGAGGCTCGTATCATTGACCAGGAGCGAGCTACAATGGTGAGTAGCCATAACATTTATGTTAAACACTTCCTATTTCATGTCTAACAGTACTTGATTTAACAAATAACCATAAATAAATACAGTGTGGGCACTGAAGTTAACATATGTGATTATACTGCCTAATCTGTCACGGAGTAGATTGTTGCAAAGTAATATAAGATCCAAAGTTGTAATTCAGAATAGTTTTCAAAAGAAGGCCATTAGAATTATATACAAGTCTGATTACCCTGAACAAGCTATTAATTAAATCACAAATTCTTCAATTCAAAGATTTGGTAGATTATCAGACAAATAATGTCTAACAGTAATTGATTTAACACATCACGATAAGTAGATTGAGTGTGGGCACTCTCAAGTTAACAGATATGATTATACTGCCTAATCTGTTACAGAGTATGTTGTTGCCAAGTAATGTAGAATAGATCCAAAGTAGTAATCCAGAATAGTTTTGAAGAGGCCATTAGAATAATAAACAAATCTGATTACCTTGAACATAATAACAAGCTAAGTGTTTAATATGTCCTATGAAGTCAAAATTGGGCACCATCATGTGGTGAAATTTGGAATTGCATCACATCCAATTTTGCCTGGGAACAAACAGATTAAATAAATCTTAGTTTTGAATAAGCCACTCCTTCTCAAACAAGTAAACTCTGCCCATTTCGCGCAGTAGATGTTCTGTTAATATCTAGTATTTATACAAAGTCATAATTTAAATTGCTTTCAACCTTCATTCATCGGTTCAACCAACATTACTCGCTCTTATTACCAACTTGTATTGATTTAACTAAGCGTTTAATACTTCCTATCAGGTCTCAAGGCAAGATTTGGCAAAATACAATTTCAGCAAATCCAATTTTGCCAGGGAACAAAAATAGATTAAATAAACTAAATAAGTCTTCTTCCCATTAAATAAATCAGAAAAGTCTGTCTTGTAACCAGTCCTCTTCAAACAAGTAAAGTCTGCCCATTTTGTGCCGTAGATTTTGTGTCTATGCCTAGTATTTAAACAAAATCATAATTTAAACGACTTCTTTCCTTCATTCACTTTGGAAATTTGGAATTGCAGCAAATCGAATTTTGCCAGGGAACAAAAATAGATCAATTAAACTAAATAAGTCTTCTTCCCATTAAATAAATTAAAAAAGTCTGTCTTGTAACCAGTCCTTTTCAAACAAGTAAAGTCTGCCCATTTTGTGCCGTCGATTTTGTGTTAATGCCTAGTATTTATATAAAATCATAATTTAAAGGACTTCATTCCTTCATTCACTTTGGAAATTTGGAATTGCAGCACATCAAATTTTGCCTGGGAAGAAAAGTAGATTAAATAAATTTAATAAGTCTTACTACTTCCCATTAAATAAATTAAATACGTCTTACTTGTTCCCACTCCTTTTCAAAAAAGTAGTTTAAAACGAGGTCCCTTCACTCAACCTTTAACCCTATTTATTCACCTTCTAGGCTAAGTGTTAAAGGCTAAGTGTTAAAGGCTAAGTGTTAAAGGCTAAGTGTTAAAGGCTAAGTGTTAGAGGCTAAGTGCCAGAGGCTAGGCGCCAGAGGCGAGTTTTTGTGGGCTGAAGTTTTAGTGGGGTTAGTGTGAATACAATCCAAAAGAATACAACAGAATACAATACAATAGAATATAATACATAGATTAAATTATATAGCTCTTACTACTTCCCATTAAATAAATTAAATACGTCTTACTTGTTCCCAATCCTTTTCAAAAAAGTAGTTTAAAACGAGGGCCCTTCACTCAACCTTTAACCTCAACCCCGCACGTCACATTGTGTTGTATCTGTGAATGTTGGTTGTGGCCAAATGATAGTTTTCTTTCATTCGTTTAGGTTCCACGGTGTTTGTTGGCTATGTTTTCCACTGTCAGAAGGATGAAAATACAAAGTACAACGCTTGGACGTGGGCAAAGGCGTCACCGGTGAGTCCTTCCTTCCTATTTATTTACCTTCTAGATGCTAGAGGCTAAGTGTTAGAGGCTAAGTGTTAGAGGCTAAGTGTTAAACACAATACGAACAACACAACGATACTGCACTGAACAACACGATACCGCACTGAGAAACACGATACCGCACTGAACAACACGATACCGCACTGAACAACACCATGCCGCACTGAACACCATGCCACACTGAACAACACCATCCCGCACTGAACAACACCATGCCGCACTAAACAACACCATGCCGCACTGAACAACACCATGCCTCACTGAAAGACACCATGCCGCACTGAAAGACACCATGCCGCACTGAACGACACCATGCCGCACTGAAAGACACCATGCCGCACTGAACGACACCATGCCGCACTGAAAGACACCATCCCGCACTGAACACCATGCCGCACTGAACAACACCATCCTACACTGAACAACACCATCCCGCACTGAACAACACCATGCCGCACTGAACAACATTATGCCGCACTGAACATTATGCCGCACTGAACAACACCATGCCGCACTGAACAACACCATGCCGCACTGAACAACATTATGCCGCACTGAACAACACCATGCCGCACTGAACAACACCATGCCGCACTGAACAACACCATGCCGCACTGAACAACATTATGCCGCACTGAACAACACCATGCCGCACTGAACAACACCATCCTGCACTGAACAACACCATTCCGCATTGAACACCATGCCGCACTGAACAACACCATCCCGCACTGAACAACACCATCCCGCACTGAACAACACCATGCCGCACTGAACAACATTATGCCGCACTGAACAACATTATGCCGCACTGAACAACACCATGCCGCACTGAACAACACCATGCCGCACTGAACAACACCATGCCGCACTGAACAACATTATAAGGCACTGAACAACACCATCCCGCACTGAACAACACCATGCCGCACTAAACAACATTATGCCGCACTGAACAACATTATGCCGAAATGAACAACACCATGCCGCTCTGAACAACACCATGCCGCACTGAACAACACCATGCCGCACTGAACAACACGATCCCGCATTGAACACCATCCCGCACTGAACAACACCATGCCGCACTGAACAACACCATCCTGCACTGAACAACACCATCCCGCACTAAACACCGTGCGGAATGGTACACCATGCCGCACTGAACAACACCATCCTGCACTGAACAACACCATTCCGCATTGAACACCATGCCGCACTGAACAACACCATCCCGCACTGAACAACACCATCCCGCACTGAACAACACCATGCCGCACTGAACAACATTATGCCGCACTGAACAACATTATGCCGCACTGAACAACACCATGCCGCACTGAACAACACCATGCCGCACTGAACAACACCATGCCGCACTGAACAACATTATAAGGCACTGAACAACACCATCCCGCACTGAACAACACCATGCCGCACTAAACAACATTATGCCGCACTGAACAACATTATGCCGAAATGAACAACACCATGCCGCTCTGAACAACACCATGCCGCACTGAACAACACCATGCCGCACTGAACAACACGATCCCGCATTGAACACCATCCCGCACTGAACAACACCATGCCGCACTGAACAACACCATCCTGCACTGAACAACACCATCCCGCACTAAACACCATGCCGCACTGAACAACACCATTCCGCACTGAACAACACCATGCCGCACTGAACAACATTATGCCGCACTGAACAACACCATGCCGCACTGAACAACACCATGCCGCAATGAACAACACCATCCCGCACTGAACAACACCATGCCGCACTGAGCAACACCATGCCGCACTGAACAACACCATCCCGCACTGAACAACACCATGCCGCACTGAACAACACCATTCCGCACTGAACAACACCATGCCGCACTGAACAACATTATGCCGCACTGAACAACATTATGTCGCACTGAACAACACCATGCCGCACTGAACAACACCATGCCGCACTGAACAACATTATGCCGCATTGAAAAACACCATGCCGCACTGAACAACACCATCCCGCACTGAACAACACCATGCCGCATTGAACAACACCATGCCGCACTGAACAACACCATGCTGCACTGAACAACATTATGCTGCACTGAACAACACGATCCTGCATTGAACAACACCATGCCGCACTGAACAACACCATCCTGCACTGAACAACACCATCCTGCACTGAACAACACCACCCCGCACTGAACAACACGATCCCGCATTGAACAACACCATCCCGCACTGAACAACACCATGCCGCACTGAACAACACCATTCCGCACTGAACAACACCATGCCGCACTGAACAACACCATGCCGCACTGAACAACACCATGCCGCACTGAACAACACCATGCCGCACTGAACAACATTATGCCGCACTGAACAACACCATGCCGCACTGAACAACACCATCCCGCACTGAACAACACCATGCCGCATTGAACAACACCATGCCGCACTGAACAACACCATCCTGCACTGAACAACACCATCCCGCACTAAACAACACCATGCCGCACTGAACAACATTATGGCGCACTGGACAACATTATGCCGCACTGAACAACACCATGCCGCACTGAACAACACCATGCCGCACTGAACAACACCATGCCGCACTGAACAACACCATGCTGCACTGAACAACATTATGCCGCACTGAACAACACCATGCCGCACTGAACAACACCATGCCGCACTGAACAACACGATCCCGCATTGAACAACACCATCCTGCACTGAACAACACCATGCCGCACTGAACAACACCATGCCGCACTGAACAACACCATTCCGCACTGAACAACACCATGCCGCACTGAACAACACCATCCTGCACTGAACAACACCATCCCGCACTGAACAACACCATGCCGCATTGAACAACACCATGCCGCACTGAACAACACCATCCTGCACTGAACAACACCATGCCGCACTGAACAACACCATGCCGCACTGAACAACACCATGCCGCACTGAACATTATGCCGCACTGAACAACATTATGCCGCACTAAACAACATTATGTCGCACTGAACAACACCATGCCGCACTGAACAACACCATGCTGCACTGAACAACATTATGCCGCACTGAACAACACGATCCCGCATTGAACAACACTATCCCGCAGTGAACAACACCATGCCGCATTGAACAACACCATGCCGCACTGAACAACACCATGCTGCACTGAACAACATTATGCTGCACTGAACAACACGATCCTGCATTGAACAACACCATGCCGCACTGAACAACACCATCCTGCACTGAACAACACCTTTCCACACTGAACAACACCATGCCGCACTGAACAACATTATGCCGCACTGAACAACACCATGCCGCACTGAACAACACCATGCCGCACTGAACAACACCATGCCGCACTGAACAACACCATGCCGCAATGAACAACACCATCCCGCACTGAAAAACACCATGCCGCATTGAACAACACCATGCCGCACTGAACAACACCATCCCGCACTGAACAACACCACCCCGCACTGAACAACACGATCCCGCATTGAACAACACCATCCCGGACTGAACAACACCATGCCGCACTGAACAACACCATTCCGCACTGAACAACACCATGCCGCACTGAACAACACCATGCCGCACTGAACAACACCATGCCGCACTGAACAACACCATGCCGCACTGAACAACATTATGCCGCACTGAACAACACCATGCCGCACTGAACAACACCATCCCGCACTGAACAACACCATGCCGCATTGAACAACACCATGCCGCACTGAACAACACCATCCTGCACTGAACAACACCATCCCGCACTGAACAACACCATGCCGCACTGAACAACATTATGGCGCACTGAACAACATTATGCCGCACTGAACAACACCATGCCGCACTGAACAACACCATGCCGCACTGAACAACACCATGCCGCATTGAACAACACCATGCCGCACTGAACAACACCATCCTGCACTGAACAACACCATGCCGCACTGAACAACACCATGCCGCACTGAACAACACCATGCCGCACTGAACAACACCATGCCGCACTGAACAACATTATGCCGCACTGAACAACATTATGTCGCACTGAACAACACCATGCCGCACTGAACAACACCATGCCGCACTGAACAACATTATGCCGCACTGAAAAACACCATGCCGCACTGAACAACACCATCCCGCACTGAACAACACCATGCCGCATTGAACAACACCATGCCGCACTGAACAACACCATGCTGCACTGAACAACATTATGCTGCACTGAACAACACGATCCTGCATTGAACAACACCATGCCGCACTGAACAACACCATCCTGCACTGAACAACACCATCCTGCACTGAACAACACCACCCCGCACTGAACAACACGATCCCGCATTGAACAACACCATCCCGCACTGAACAACACCATGCCGCACTGAACAACACCATTCCGCACTGAACAACACCATGCCGCACTGAACAACACCATGCCGCACTGAACAACACCATGCCGCACTGAACAACACCATGCCGCACTGAACAACATTATGCCGCACTGAACAACACCATGCCGCACTGAACAACACCATCCCGCACTGAACAACACCATGCCGCATTGAACAACACCATGCCGCACTGAACAACACCATCCTGCACTGAACAACACCATCCCGCACTAAACAACACCATGCCGCACTGAACAACATTATGGCGCACTGGACAACATTATGCCGCACTGAACAACACCATGCCGCACTGAACAACACCATGCCGCACTGAACAACACCATGCCGCACTGAACAACACCATGCCGCACTGAACAACATTATGCCGCACTGAACAACACCATGCCGCACTGAACAACACCATGCCGCACTGAACAACACGATCCCGCATTGAACAACACCATCCTGCACTGAACAACACCATGCCGCACTGAACAACACCATGCCGCACTGAACAACACCATTCCGCACTGAACAACACCATGCCGCACTGAACAACACCATCCTGCACTGAACAACACCATCCCGCACTGAACAACACCATGCCGCACTGAACAACACCATGCCGCACTGAACAACACCATCCTGCACTGAACAACACCATGCCGCACTGAACAACACCATGCCGCACTGAACAACACCATGCCGCACTGAACATTATGCCGCACTGAACAACATTATGCCGCACTAAACAACATTATGTCGCACTGAACAACACCATGCCGCACTGAACAACACCATGCTGCACTGAACAACATTATGCCGCACTGAACAACACGATCCCGCATTGAACAACACTATCCCGCAGTGAACAACACCATGCCGCATTGAACAACACCATGCCGCACTGAACAACACCATGCTGCACTGAACAACATTATGCTGCACTGAACAACACGATCCTGCATTGAACAACACCATGCCGCACTGAACAACACCATCCTGCACTGAACAACACCTTTCCACACTGAACAACACCATGCCGCACTGAACAACATTATGCCGCACTGAACAACACCATGCCGCACTGAACAACACCATGCCGCACTGAACAACACCATGCCGCACTGAACAACACCATGCCGCAATGAACAACACCATCCCGCACTGAAGAACACCATGCCGCATTGAACAACACCATGCCGCACTGAACAACACCATCCCGCACTGAACAACACCACCCCGCACTGAACAACACGATCCCGCATTGAACAACACCATCCCGGACTGAACAACACCATGCCGCACTGAACAACACCATTCCGCACTGAACAACACCATGCCGCACTGAACAACACCATGCCGCACTGAACAACACCATGCCGCACTGAACAACATTATGCCGCACTGAACAACACCATGCCGCACTGAACAACACCATCCCGCACTGAACAACACCATGCCGCATTGAACAACACCATGCCGCACTGAACAACACCATCCTGCACTGAACAACACCATCCCGCACTGAACAACACCATGCCGCACTGAACAACATTATGGCGCACTGAACAACATTATGCCGCACTGAACAACACCATGCCGCACTGAACAACACCATGCCGCACTGAACAACACCATGCCGCACTGAACAACATTATGCCGCACTGAACAACATTATGCCGCACTGAACAACACCATGCCGCACTGAACAACACCATGCCGCACTGAACAACACCATGCCGAACTGAACAACACGACGTCGCACTGAACAACACGACGCCGCACAGAACAACACGACGCCGCACAGAATAACACAATACCGCACAGAACAACACAATACCGCACAAACAGTTTTAGATAATATTACGTCGCAGTCATGTGACGCGGACATGACGTCAATAGGCGGAACTCACGGCAAAATTATAATCCGTGGGCGTGGCTTGCAACAGGAAGTAGGAAAGCGGCAATTCTGGCAAACAAGACACAGCGGTTAGTAACACGATGACTAACAAGGCAAATATTTTTGTTTTCAGCTTGCAACTTGACCGTCTAGAGCGTACAAGGTAATTACAACTGTTTTTTTTAGCCCTGAAAAGCGAGGGAGTGTGGCGTTTGGGAGGAATGTCGAACTCGGCGTCTGCTTCCAGCCACAGACGCCAAATTTCGACGATTATTTCGACTGGTCAACGGTTGTAAATTATTGCGTTGACTAAAAACTTTATTTAACTCTACTCTTAACTTTGCCGTTTCAGATATGCGGGTATTACACCGCGGAAATGACGTCAATAGGCTGAACTCTCGCCAAAATTCAAATCTGTGGGCGCAATGGCCTTGAGCGAGACACCGGATACAAACACGACGATTATCAACAGAAATATCTTTATTTTCTGCTTGCAAGTGGACCGTCTAGAGCGTACACGGTAAGTACAACTCATTGTGTTTAAAAAGATTTACCTTTGTGTAGTTTGCGTTGCGTTGTATCTGTGAATGTTGGTTGAGGCTAAATGTTAATGTTTAATTTCATTCCTTTAGGTTCCACGGTGTTTGTTGGCTGTATGTTTTCCACTGCAAGAAGAGGCTCGTATCATTGACCAGCAGGAGCTACAATGGTGAGTACCCCTTTCGTCTTCCATTTATGTTAAACACTTCCTATTTCATGTCTAACAGTACTCGATTTAACAAATAACCATAAATAAATACAGTGTGGGCAGTCACGTTAACATATGTGATTATCCTGCCCAATATGTTTATCACAAATATGTCACTAATCACTAATATGTTTATTTGTTTATCACAACACCTTTGGACCTTCAGCAATCGATTATTTCCCTTCATCTACATAGAGACAGAACGATGGTGTCTTAAACATCTCATTCATTTCACCAAATAACTTCACGCAGGTGGATAACGGCCGTCTCGGTCACGCTATGTTGCGTGATGCAGTTTTGAAGAACCAAATGCATTTATTCAATGAATAAGTCAAGCTAGTTCTATGTTTATGATGTTGTAAGTTACGGTACCGATTGAAGTTGAGTTCGAAGCCAGTGGAAAACAGCGCTGCGTTTGTGCTCTCCAGGTACAAATGTTGTGATCTCTGACTGACGACCGGGCGAGACTCGAGTAAGAGATGTCCAAACGAGCTCCGGCAGGGCGGGCCAAGGCGGAGCGAACGGACGCCCTTCAGGCCGCCAATGACGAGCTGAGAACCAAACTGATGGACGTCCAGTTAGAACTTCAGCAGGAGAAGAACAAGGTGAAAACCTCAACAGACAGACACTGCCTGCCTCCCTGCCTGCCTCCCTGCCTGCCTCCCTGCCTGCCTCCCTCCCTCCCAGTTTTCCCGATGTAGATTAGACATGCGTGTGCCATGACTGTGTCAGCCTACATCAACAAATGCACCGAGGACGTCAGCACCACTAAGAATATCATCACCCGGGGCAACCAACGACCCTGGATGACTGAGGAGGTACGTCAAACGCTACGAGCGCGGAACTCTGCCTTCAAGTCTGGCGACAAGGAGACACTGAGGACAGCGAGAGCCAACTTGAACCGTGCCATCAGGATAGCGAAGCGAGACCGCAGTCGAAAATTTCAGGATCGTTTCCACGACGTCAAAAACATCAGGAGTATGTGGCAAGGCATACGGGCGATTACAGACTACAACTCACCCTCCCCCCCCCCGGTGGGTGTAGTTGATGCTGACTTTCTAAATGGTCTAAATAACTTCTTTGGGAGGTTCGAGGCACTAAACGGCACTCCAGCAGTTAAAACTGTCCCCCATCAGGAAGAGGAGGTACTCTGCCTTGACTCCGCCGATGTGTTGAAGACCCTGAGGAGAGTCAACCCCTGTAAGGCCCCTGGCCCCGACAACATTCCTGGGCGTGTGTTCAGGGAATGTGCAAGTCATCTGGCTGGGGTCATCACAGACATTTTTAACACCTCGCTGGGCCAAGCCACAGTGCCGGCGTGCTTTAAGACTGCCTCCATCATTCCGGTGCCGAAGAAACCTCAAATCACCTCATTTAATGATTACCGGCCTGTTGCACTGACTCCGGTTATGATGAAGTGCTTCGAAAGGCTGCTTAAAGGTCACATCGTTTCCAGACTCCCCCTATTATTTGACCCGTTCCAGTTTGCCGACCGGCAAAACCGCTCCACTCAGGACGCCATCTCCTCCGTTCTTCACCTGAGCCTGGCTCACCTGGAGGAGAAGAACACCCATGTGCGGAGGCTGTTCCTGGACTCAGCGTTTAACACCATCATCCCACAGCATCTGGTAGGAAAATTGGAACACCTGGGCTTCAACACCCCCCTTCGCAACTGGCTGCTAGACTTCCTCACCAACAGACCTCAGTCAGTCCGGGTCGGACAGAACACCTCTGATGTCATCACCCTCAGCACAGGCTCCCTTCAGGGCTGCGTCCTGAGCCCCCTGCTGTGCACCCTGATGACACACGACTGCGTCCTCAGGTTCACCACCAATCACATCGTGAAGTCAGCAGACGACACAACGGTGGTGGGGCTCATCAGAGACAACAACGACCTGGACTACAGAGAGGAGGTGGAGCAGCTGGTGGGCTGGTGCAGAGAAAACAGCCTGATCCTGAATGAGGAGAAGATGAAGGAGATCATCGTCGACTTCAGGAAAAAACAGCCTCACCACGCTCCACTGATCATCAACAGCTCAGCTGTGGAGGTGGTCAGCACCACCAAATTCCTGGGGGTCCACATCACAGAAGACCTCACCTGGACTATGAACACTACGGCACTGGTCAAGAGGGCACAGAAGCGCTTGTACTTCCTGCGGAGGATGAGGAAAGCCCACCTGCCCCCACCCATCATGAGGACGTTCTACAGGAGCACCATAGAGAGCATTCTGACAAGCTGTCTCTCTGTGTGGTGTGGAGGCTGCACCGCCTCCGATTGGAAGAACGTGAGGAGAGTGGTGAGGACAGCAGAGAGGATCATAGGGGCTCCTCTTCCCTCCATTCAGGACATTTCATCTCAGCGCTGCATGTCCCGTGCCCGTAACATCATCAATGACCCATCACACCCCCACCATGGACTGTTCTCCCTGCTGCCCTCTGGGAAGAGGTTTGCAGCATCCGCTGCAGGTCCACCAGGTTCTGCAACAGCTTTTTCCCTGCTGTCATCAGACTGTTGAACACTAGAACTGTTGAGCTCTAAACTGAACTCTGCATCACACATTCACAGAACTGTACTTTATGACACTACGGACCTCTATCTTGCACTATCTCGCACTACCAACTTTACTGAACTTGTATAAACCCTTTAAATAGAAGTTTAATACATGGTTTAGCATTCCTCTGCACACTCTTGAATACTGTTTTGCCTACTTGCACTATTGCATAATTATCACTGCTGCACTTTATACTTATTTTTAATATATATATATATATATATATAGTATATGTATATATATATATTGTCATAGGATATGTTACTTCTATTCAACTGCAATATCACTACTTTGTTGTAAGACGTATGCAACGGAATTTCGTTTTGTATGCACCATGTGCAGACAAGATGACAATAAAGTTTGTCTAAGTCTAAGTCTAAGTCATGTCAGGTCAGCTGTCTGGAGAGAGAGAGAAGTCAGGACCTGCGGGCGGAGCACCACCGTGCCACCGCCGCCATGACGGAACTCAAAAGCAAACTCCATGAGGAGAAGCAGAAAGAGTTAGCCATTACCAGGGAGACATTACTGCGGCAGCATGAAATGGAGCTGATGAGAGTGATCAAAATCAAAGATGGAGAGATCCAGCGACTGAATGCCTTGGTCCTCAGCCTGAGGGACGGCTCCATGGACAAGGTGATCCGCTCTATCCGTGTCTGACTATCCGCACGCCACGTCGGGCTTCGATGCGGCCGCGACCGTATTGTGTAGCTTGTCCCCAGTAAGCGTCGCGGCGCTCCGTTGCGGTCTCAACGGCCCGGTGTGGCGCAATGTCTGCTCAGGTGAGGAGGGGGGGCGCTTTGCTGGCGGAGGTGGAGGAGACGCGGCGGTGTCGGGAGACCGAGCGGTGTCGCCTCCACCAGGAGCGCGGAAGAAGCCCTGGCAGCGGCCCAGCAGGCCTGGCAGTCCCGAGCGGCCGAGCTCCGATCGGCTCATCACCAGCATCGGGAGGAGCTGAGCCGAACCAAGAGAGACTGCGAGAGGGAGATCCGCCGACTGGTAGGACTGATCAGATGCGCGGTGCGTGGCTATGTTCCCAATTTCGTTGTATACCTGCAGTGCAATGACACCTAAGGCATTCTATTCTATTCTATTTCACAAGAAGAAAATGTCCGGTTGCTCGCTTCGCTTTTGTCACAGCAAAGGTGTTCTAGTCGATTCAAGAAAAAAATTGGCCGGTTGCTCTCTTTGTTTTTGTCACAATTCTGGCAAATGAGTTTGCCCGCCTGCCTGAGCGCTCCCCGTTTGTACATCCAGACGGATGAGATCAAGCTGAAAGACAGAGCGGTTAGTGTTTTGGATGAAGCCCTGGGGCCGGCCACGTCCACCGCCTTCAGCTGCAGACTCAGGCTGCCGAGCAGCAGATCGCTGCCCTGAGGGATTCCCAAAGGGCGGGCCTAAACTACCCTGGAAGTGGGGTCAACGCCGCTACTAGCAATCCTCTTCATTGCGTAAGCCACCTCATCACACACTTGCAGTACGCATGACTTAGTTCGTTGCTGGAGGAAGGTAGCACAAAAACAGTTTTGAACTTTGAACGAGTGCTTGTGTGTGTGTGTTGCGGGGCGTTTTCAGTCTCAGGAGGATCGGGACACGCGACGGTTTCATCTGAAAATCGCTGAGCTCAGCGCAGTCATCAGGAAACTGGAGGATCGAAACGCCCTGCTTTCTGAAGAGCGCAATGAACTGGTAATTTATTGACGGCACGCTTGAAGGTTTGCGCTACGTTTGATGCGCGCCATCCAGCGAGGCACCCATTGCGCTTGCTTATTAGTTGAGCGGCGCGGCGAGTCGGTTGCCTGGTAGATGTCTTTTATTGGGAGCCAAAGGCACGATTCCGTTCAAACCGATGCAAAAGGAATGGATACGTTCTGGCCCGCGTGTTGTGCGTCTTTCACATCCCGCACTTCATGCTTGCAGCTAAAGCGACTGAGAGAAACAGAAAGCCAGTTTCTGCCACTCCTGTACAAAAACAAACGCCTGAGCAGGAAGAATGAAGAACTCTCGCTGGTGCTGTGTCGCCTTGAAAACAAAGTGCGCTTTGTCACCCAGGAGAACGAGGAGATGGCAAGCTTGGTAAGTCGACGCGGACAACGGCGGCGTGCCAACAGAGTCCACTGCATTTGTGTTCCACAGAGAAGGCCTAGTTCGCTCAATGACCTGGACCGCGGTTGCGGCCAGCAGGACGGTGAAATGGAGTTCCTTCAAGTTGTGGAGCAGCGGCACATCATCGACGACTTGTCCAAGGTCTTCAGGCAGGCGACTCGGTGCACGTACGGCAGCGCCGCGCTCGCTCGCTGTCGCCAGGAAACCTTTTCCGTCCAAAGCTTGGCCGGCGGCCGCCATCCAAAAAATTGGCCCCTTAAATTCCGACCTTTCAAGCAGGAGCATTGTGCGCACGCGTTTGAACACGCTTTAGACTTGTTTTGCCGTTTTCAGCAGCTCAAAGCTCCCGTTTTGTCAGCGCCTTTGCCACTCGCTGTGCGCTGAAAACGACGGACTTGCCCGGCTGCTCAGCCCGTCAACCATGAGCCGCGAGCGCGACGTCATTGTCCGTAGGCAGCTAGTGGCAAAATGCACCCTGTTAGAGTTGCGCTCGCTCCAACTTATTTTGCAAGAACCACACGGGAGACAAGTAAGTTCTTTTGGACACCTGCAGGTGGAGAGTCCATCCGTTGTACGAATGAAGTCTGACTCTCGGCTCCTGCACGAGCATTTTAATTAAGAGAAACAGGGTGGGTGTAAGAGTGGATTGAATAGAGGAAGCCCTTGACCTCTAGTCAAAACATAGCAAGGGGTGTTTTACAACTTTGTGTAGGAAGGGATAAGCGATAGGGATAAATAAGGGATAAATAATATTATTTATTACAGGTCGCAGTCAAAGTCAAAGCAACACAATGATACGATAAAGATAATCTGGAAAACCCTGACACACCCTGTAGTTGTCACTTTTGGAAAAGACGAGCGTCCCTCCAATCATCGCCGGTGACGTGTTTTTCAGGCTCTGGAGACAGGAGCTCATGTCAGAAATGTCATTGTGAGTCGCGTTTGTTTCTGCGCCGGAGCCGTTCGTTCCCTTTGCATCCAAAGAATCTCAAAGGCGGATTATTTGTGTCGACAGGAGAGAGATTTGCTGCTACGATACCGACGTCGAGAATCTCTGAGGAGGAACAAAGCGTGAGGTCCTGCAAGGTGAGTCTGTTTGTTTGCGGCTGCTTGGTGTTGCGCAAGATGAAATGGCCTTTTTCTCGCTATCGTTCCTCTCGTCGATTCATCGTGAGGTGTCGCTTCAGTTTGTTCAGAGAGATGTTTGCTTCCGCGCCCGCAGGTCATCGAAACATTTTACGGCTACGACGAAGACGTGTTGGTGGACTCGGACGGATCGTCCTTGTCTTTTCACACCGACAGAACCCCCGACACGGAACCCGAAGAGGTAGCCCGCCATTTCTGCCAGCGTATTGGCACCAAACATTCCTCTTCAGCCTGGAATCGGACTCGTCTTTGCGTCGCGGGTGCTTTGTCGCCGGTCTGACTGATTCTGGTACTAGTGCTGTGTTGCATTGGTGTGTGCATGAAGAGGCGGAGCTTCGCTACCGCCAGCTGACGCAAGAATATCAAGCGCTGCAACGAGCCTACGCTCTGCTAGCCCAGACCAGCGAAGGGGACTACGACGCCGAGAAGGAGATCAAGGTGGCGCCCCTTCCCGCAACCCCCGGCCGGGTCGCAGCCTCCCCGTTCTCACCCAGCCTCGGGTGTTCTCTGGTCTGAAAGGAGGAGGAGGAGCCTCCCTCCTCCTCCTTTCAGACCAGAGAAAAGCTGATGGTAGAAATGGGTCACTATCAAAGCAGAGTAGCAGATCTGGAGTCAGCGCTGAAGCAACAAGGACAGGTAAGCTCATCAATGAGCACACCTTTTTCTCAGACAAAATAGCTACATTCTTCAGTCACTCATCCGTCTGGCATTACTGGACCAACCCCCCCCCCCGAACGTGGCTGGGAAAATGCGGAGAAAAGCAAATGTCATTTTCCAGTCAACCAAAGAATTTGTGGATGAAAATGACACAACATTCCAAAGCTGTCCACGCGTTTGTCTCTTCTAGAATGTCAAGTGGGTGGAGGAGAAGCAGCTGCTGCGTCAGAGCAATCAGCAGTTGGCCGAAAAGGTGACGGAAAGAAAGGCGCTGGGCGGAGTCGCTTGGCGTCACACCTGTCGGGAAGCCCCGCAGATGAGGTCTGACTGTCTTTTCAGGTCAGGCGGATGGAGGCGGAAGAAGCGCGTCTGAAAGAGCACATCCAGGATATCCGAGACCAAAACGAACTGCTTGAGTTCCGCATCCTGGAGCTGGAGGTGGGAAGACTCGCACAAGCGTGTTGAGGCCAGAGATGTGACGGACGGACGGACGGACGGACGGATGCATGCCTCTGCCTTTCAGGAGAAGGAGTGGCGCTCCCCCGTCTTGAAGTTTCTGCAAGTCCGTTTCCCAGACGGCCTCAGCCCTTTGCAGATCTACTGCGAGGCCGAGGGCGTGAGCGTACGTAAGGCGTCCCTCGCAACCCTAACCTTAACCCGAGGTCCCAGAACACCTTACATTGCTCCTTGCGCCTTTCCCCCGGACATCGTCATCAGTGATCTGATGAAGAAGCTGGACATCCTGGGCTATAACGCCGTAAGTGTATGTCGAACTCCTTATGTTCGCACTCCACGAGACTCGGCGGCTCAAATGTGACTTTTGGAAGGCTTTGCGCTGAAAGAAGCTTGTTGACGCTGTGCCTTTGGGCTCTTGCAGAATCTCACCAACGAGGAGCAGGTGGTCGTGATTCACGCCAGGACCCTTCTCACCCTAGCCGAGAAGGTAACGCGCACGTCCACGCACGCTCTCGCATTCTGCTTATGTGACAGCAGCCTTTCCTCAGTGGTTAGAATATATCAAAGTGACCAAGTCAGCACTTCAACAGAAGATGTTGGACATTGAAAGTGAGAAGGTAGACAGACACGCGACATCAGCCAAGGGGAACTCCGGCAATGTGCCCCAACAATTCTGACCTTGAGCTGTGCTAGGATATGTTCTGCAAGCAGAAGGGCTACCTGGATGAAAAGTTGGACTTCAGGAAGTGTTCCATGGACCAGGCTCATAAGGTAAGCCGCCCTCAAATCTCCCGCCGGACCACTGATGGACGAGGATTGCGGCCCAGAGGATCCTGGAGCTGGAGGCCATGTTGTACGAGGCGCTACCGCAGCGGGACTGCCCCGCCACGGACGGCGAAAAAGCCAGCCACGCTGGCGTGAATGACGTGCTGACGGCGGATCAGAGAGAAGAGCTTAGGAGCGCCGTGGACCAATGGAAGCGAGCCCTGATGTGCGAGTTGAGGGAGCGCGACGCTTGCATCCTCCAAGAGAGAATGGATCTGCTGCACAGCGCGCAACAGGTAAGGGCCCAAAGCCAGCCCGGCACTTACTTGTACGCTTACTGGCTTTTGAATGCCACTTTCCATTTGTCCGTCCTAGAGGAACAAAGAGCTGAAAGAATTCATCGAAGCTCAGAAGAGACAAATCAAACAATTGGAGGAGAAGTTTCTGTTTCTCTTTCTATTCTTCTCCTTGGCCTTCATTCTGTGGCCCTAACACCAGCTGGTGAGTGAGCTCCAGCGGCACCGCACTCGACACCTCCGATACACTGCCAGCCGGTCTCAGACGTTGGCAGACGCTCCGATGCCAACGTATACCCCCCGCCACGGTGACAGAGGCACCGCGTCACACCGGCGCTCATCCAATCAGAAGGCAGGAAAAGCAAATTCACATGCAGGGCACTTTTGAACCAGAAGAGAGCGCCACAAAAAACGGTTGTTGCCCCAAACGCGCATTAAAAAGGGTCAGAATAACAAGAGTCCCACTGGCCAGCCGGGGCCACCCGTCCAGCTGTTTCTTCAGGGGGGAAAAAAATTGGAGTCACCGGTGAGTACATTTTGCATTTAGCTCTGCTTTTCTGCTTCTGTCTTCAAGTGTGTGGCATCCTGCGATCAAAGATTCAGCCAACCCCAAAGCGGTTGACCTCAACGTCCCACCACCATGCCTACCAGAGCAGGTGACGTGATGCTTTGGACATCCTTCCGTCTCAGATGCCCAAAAGTACTCTTTGCCACATCTGCGGCAATACGGTGTCTTTTCAAAGGTGCAAATAAATCCAGCGTGGGCGGAACACGCACGTCTTCGGTTTTTCCCGCTTTGTTTGTGTGACAGCTGTTGTGAAAATTTTATACAAATAAAGTTGTATAGTACAGGTTTGGCCAAGCCGCAACTCACGAACCGCATGCGGCTCTTTTATGTTCATATCAACATTTGTGTGTGTGTGTGTGTGGGGGGGGGGGGGGGGGGGGGTTGTGCGTGTTGGCTTCACTTGAGTTCAATTTGGTATTTTGGTCAAAAGCGCATGTGGTGAAATTCCACAAAGTAGGATGGGCAAACACATTTCTTTAAACTATGAGTGTCAATTGGGCTCTCGAAATGGCAGGGAAAAGATGCACAGCAAAACGAAAATACGTAGATGAACACAGGACGTTTTAATCAGAGTGGGAAAGTTTCTATTTTTTGTTGAACGTGATGGCAAACCATTCTGCCTGATATGTCAGACCTCAGCGCATTTCAAAGATTCAAATCTTCAGCGCCATGCACTTCAGCTCACTCCATGCTAACATTGATCAGGCGTCGAACCCGCATCATCATGCTTAAGAGGTGGCCATGCTAACCAGTGCGCCATTATGTCAACGCATAATAACTAAGTCTACTGGTCAAAACAGCGGTTACTATATGACGTCGCTACGTCGTGGTCACGTGACGCAGACAAGACGTCAATGGACGTGGGCAGAGTTAACTTGTTTAAAAGGGAGTAGGCAGAAGAAATATTTAATTTATTTAAATCTATTTTGAGTGCACACCATTATGCCAATGCATAACAACTGTAAATCTACTAAACAAAACAGCGGTTGCTATATGACATCTGCCACGTCGTGGTCACGTGACATACGTGACGTCGATGGGCGTAACTTTCGCCGGAATTCAAATCCGCGGGGAGAGTTAACTTGTTTAAAAGAGAGTGGGCAGAAGAATTATTTAATTTATTTAAATCTATTTGGTGTGTGCGCCATTATGTCAATGCATAACAACTGTAAGTCTACTAAACAAAACAGCGGTTGCTATATGACGTCTGCCACGTCGTGGTCACGTGACGCGGACGTGACGTCGACGCCTACTTTACATCCCACCGATCACAGGACCCCTCGGCTGCATAACCGTGCACCCTTCCCAACCAATCGGATTTGCTATACGCGAAAACGACGCCAATGGAAAGAGCTTCCGCCCAAATTTAAATCCGTGGGCGTGGCTCGCAGCAGGAAGTAGGAAAATGGCGGCGATGTTGACAAAGACACAGCGGATGGTAACATACGACTAACAAGAGAAATATTTTTATTTTCTGCTTGCAACTGGACCGTCCAGAGCGTACACGGTAAGTACAACTCATCGTTTTTAAAAAGAAGTACTTTTGTTGCCCTGAAAAGCTAGTGAGCGTGGCGTTTGTGGGGGACGTCGAATTTCGACGATTCTTTCTGGTCAACGGTTGTAAATGATTGTGTTGATTAAAAAAGAAAACTTGATGTAACTCTACTTTTAACTGCCGTTTCAGATAGATTTGGAATTGCATCACATCCAATTTTGCCTAGAGCGTACACGGTAAGTAACACTCGTTGTGTTTAAGGAGATTTACGTTTGTAATAGCAGAAGTGTAGCCGCGTTGCGTTGTACGTGTGAATGTTGGTCCGGGCGAAATGTTAATGTTTAATTTCATTCCTTTAGGTTCCACGGTGTTTGTTGGCTGCAAGTTTTCCACTGCAAGAAGAGGCTCATATCATTGACCAGGAGCGAGCTACAATGGTGAGTAGCCATAACATTTATGTTAAACACTTCCTATTTCATGTCTAACAGTACTTGATTTAACAAATAACCATAAATAAATACAGTGTGGGCACTGAAGTTAACATATGTGATTATACTGCCTAATCTGTCACCGAGTAGATTGTTGCAAAGTAATATAAGATCCAAAGTTGTAATTCAGAATAGTTTTCAAAAGAAGGCCATTAGAATTATATACAAGTCTGATTACCCTGAACAAGCTATTAATTAAATCACAAATTCTTCAATTCAAAGATTTGGTAGATTATCAGACAAATAATGTCTAACAGTAATTGATTTAACACATCACGATAAGTAGATTGAGTGTGGGCACTCTCAAGTTAACATATGTGATTATACTGCCTAATCTGTTACAGAGTATGTTGTTGCCAAGTAATGTAGAATAGATCCAAAGTAGTAATCCAGAATAGTTTTGAAGAGGCCATTAGAATGATAAACAAATCTGATTACCTTGAACATAATAACAAGCTAAGTGTTTAATATGTCCTATGAAGTCAAAATTGGGCACCATCATGTGGTGAAATTTGGAATTGCATCACATCCAATTTTGCCTGGGAACAAACAGATTACATAAATCTTAGTTTTGAATAAGCCACTCCTTCTCAAACAAGTAAACTCTGCCCATTTTGCGCAGTAGATGTTCTGTTAATATCTAGTATTTATACAAAGTCATAATTTAAATTGCTTTCAACCTTCATTCATCGGTTCAACCAACATTACTCGCTCTTATTACCAACTTGTATTGATTTAACTAAGCGTTTAATACTTCCTATCAGGTCTCAAGGCAAGATTTGGCAAAATACAATTTCAGCAAATCCAATTTTGCCAGGGAACAAAAATAGATTAAATAAACTAAATAAGTCTTCTTCCCATTAAATAAATCAGAAAAGTCTGTCTTGTAACCAGTCCTCTTCAAACAAGTAAAGTCTGCCCATTTTGTGCCGTAGATTTTGTGTCTATGCCTAGTATTTAAACAAAATCATAATTTAAACGACTTCTTTCCTTCATTCACTTTGGAAATTTGGAATTGCAGCAAATCGAATTTTGCCAGGGAACAAAAATAGATCAATTAAACTAAATAAGTCTTCTTCCCATTAAATAAATTAAAAAAGTCTGTCTTGTAACCAGTCCTTTTCAAACAAGTAAAGTCTGCCCATTTTGTGCCGTCGATTTTGTGTTAATGCCTAGTATTTGTACAAAATCATAATTTAAAGGACTTCATTCCTTCATTCACTTTGGAAATTTGGAATTGCAGCACATCAAATTTTGCCTGGGAAGAAAAGTAGATTAAATAAATTTAATAAGTCTTACTACTTCCCATTAAATAAATTAAATACGTCTTACTTGTTCCCACTCCTTTTCAAAACAGTAGTTTAAAACGAGGGCCCTTCACTCAATCTTTAACCTCAACCCCGCACGTTGTGTTGTATCTGTGAATGTTGGTTGTGGCCAAATGATAGTTTTCTTTCATTCGTTTAGGTTCCAAGAAAACTTGATGTAACTCTACTTTTAACTGCCGTTTCAGATAAGCGGGTATTACGTCGCAGTCATGTGCCGCGGATATGACGTAATTGCCCGAACCTCCGATTCAAATCTGTTGGCGCGATGGCCGTGAGCCACTGAGCAGCGACGATTATCAACAGAAATATCTTTATTTTCTGCTTGCAACTGGACCGTCTAGAGCGTACACGGTAAGTAACACTCATTGTGTTTAAGGAGATTTACGTTTGTAATAGCAGAAGTGTAGCCGCGTTGCGTTGTACGTGTGAAAATTGGTCGAGGCGAAATGTTAATGTTTAATTTCATTCCTTTAGGTTCCACGGTGTTTGTTGGCTGCAAGTTTTCCACTGCAAGAAGAGGCTCGTATCATTGACCAGGAGCGAGCTACAATGGTGAGTAGCCATAACATTTATGTTAAACACTTCCTATTTCATGTCTAACAGTACTTGATTTAACAAATAACCATAAATAAATACAGTGTGGGCACTGAAGTTAACATATGTGATTATACTGCCTAATCTGTCACGGAGTAGATTGTTGCAAAGTAATATAAGATCCAAAGTTGTAATTCAGAATAGTT
The DNA here is from genome assembly GCF_059516105.1 of Syngnathus floridae. Lineage (NCBI taxonomy): Eukaryota > Metazoa > Chordata > Actinopteri > Syngnathiformes > Syngnathidae > Syngnathus > Syngnathus floridae. The sequence continues at coordinate 27,091 of NW_028284104.1, read as the reverse complement.
TTCAAAAGAAGGCCATTAGAATTATATACAAGTCTGATTACCCTGAACAAGCTATTAATTAAATCACAAATTCTTCAATTCAAAGATTTGGTAGATTATCAGACAAATAATGTCTAACAGTAATTGATTTAACACATCACGATAAGTAGATTGAGTGTGGGCACTCTCAAGTTAACAGATATGATTATACTGCCTAATCTGTTACAGAGTATGTTGTTGCCAAGTAATGTAGAATAGATCCAAAGTAGTAATCCAGAATAGTTTTGAAGAGGCCATTAGAATAATAAACAAATCTGATTACCTTGAACATAATAACAAGCTAAGTGTTTAATATGTCCTATGAAGTCAAAATTGGGCACCATCATGTGGTGAAATTTGGAATTGCATCACATCCAATTTTGCCTGGGAACAAACAGATTAAATACATCTTAGTTTTGAATAAGCCACTCCTTCTCAAACAAGTAAACTCTGCCCATTTTGCGCAGTAGATGTTCTGTTAATATCTAGTATTTATACAAAGTCATAATTTAAATTGCTTTCAACCTTCATTCATCGGTTCAACCAACATTACTCGCTCTTATTACCAACTTGTATTGATTTAACTAAGCGTTTAATACTTCCTATCAGGTCTCAAGGCAAGATTTGGCAAAATACAATTTCAGCAAATCCAATTTTGCCAGGGAACAAAAATAGATTAAATAAACTAAATAAGTCTTCTTCCCATTAAATAAATCAGAAAAGTCTGTCTTGTAACCAGTCCTCTTCAAACAAGTAAAGTCTGCCCATTTTGTGCCGTAGATTTTGTGTCTATGCCTAGTATTTAAACAAAATCATAATTTAAACGACTTCTTTCCTTCATTCACTTTGGAAATTTGGAATTGCAGCAAATCGAATTTTGCCAGGGAACAAAAATAGATCAATTAAACTAAATAAGTCTTCTTCCCATTAAATAAATTAAAAAAGTCTGTCTTGTAACCAGTCCTTTTCAAACAAGTAAAGTCTGCCCATTTTGTGCCGTCGATTTTGTGTTAATGCCTAGTATTTATATAAAATCATAATTTAAAGGACTTCATTCCTTCATTCACTTTGGAAATTTGGAATTGCAGCACATCAAATTTTGCCTGGGAAGAAAAGTAGATTAAATAAATTTAATAAGTCTTACTACTTCCCATTAAATAAATTAAATACGTCTTACTTGTTCCCACTCCTTTTCAAAACAGTAGTTTAAAACGAGGGCCCTTCACTCAATCTTTAACCTCAACCCCGCACGTTGTGTTGTATCTGTGAATGTTGGTTGTGGCCAAATGATAGTTTTCTTTCATTCGTTTAGGTTCCAAGAAAACTTGATGTAACTCTACTTTTAACTGCCGTTTCAGATAAGCGGGTATTACGTCGCAGTCATGTGCCGCGGATATGACGTAATTGCCCGAACCTCCGATTCAAATCTGTTGGCGCGATGGCCGTGAGCCACTGAGCAGCGACGATTATCAACAGAAATATCTTTATTTTCTGCTTGCAACTGGACCGTCTAGAGCGTACACGGTAAGTAACACTCATTGTGTTTAAGGAGATTTACGTTTGTAATAGCAGAAGTGTAGCCGCGTTGCGTTGTACGTGTGAAAATTGGTCGAGACGAAATGTTAATGTTTAATTTCATTCCTTTAGGTTCCACGGTGTTTGTTGGCTGCAAGTTTTCCACTGCAAGAAGAGGCTCGTATCATTGACCAGGAGCGAGCTACAATGGTGAGTAGCCATAACATTTATGTTAAACACTTCCTATTTCATGTCTAACAGTACTTGATTTAACAAATAACCATAAATAAATACAGTGTGGGCACTGAAGTTAACATATGTGATTATACTGCCTAATCTGTCACGGAGTAGATTGTTGCAAAGTAATATAAGATCCAAAGTTGTAATTCAGAATAGTTTTCAAAAGAAGGCCATTAGAATTATATACAAGTCTGATTACCCTGAACAAGCTATTAATTAAATCACAAATTCTTCAATTCAAAGATTTGGTAGATTATCAGACAAATAATGTCTAACAGTAATTGATTTAACACATCACGATAAGTAGATTGAGTGTGGGCACTCTCAAGTTAACAGATATGATTATACTGCCTAATCTGTTACAGAGTATGTTGTTGCCAAGTAATGTAGAATAGATCCAAAGTAGTAATCCAGAATAGTTTTGAAGAGGCCATTAGAATAATAAACAAATCTGATTACCTTGAACATAATAACAAGCTAAGTGTTTAATATGTCCTATGAAGTCAAAATTGGGCACCATCATGTGGTGAAATTTGGAATTGCATCACATCCAATTTTGCCTGGGAACAAACAGATTAAATAAATCTTAGTTTTGAATAAGCCACTCCTTCTCAAACAAGTAAACTCTGCCCATTTCGCGCAGTAGATGTTCTGTTAATATCTAGTATTTATACAAAGTCATAATTTAAATTGCTTTCAACCTTCATTCATCGGTTCAACCAACATTACTCGCTCTTATTACCAACTTGTATTGATTTAACTAAGCGTTTAATACTTCCTATCAGGTCTCAAGGCAAGATTTGGCAAAATACAATTTCAGCAAATCCAATTTTGCCAGGGAACAAAAATAGATTAAATAAACTAAATAAGTCTTCTTCCCATTAAATAAATCAGAAAAGTCTGTCTTGTAACCAGTCCTCTTCAAACAAGTAAAGTCTGCCCATTTTGTGCCGTAGATTTTGTGTCTATGCCTAGTATTTAAACAAAATCATAATTTAAACGACTTCTTTCCTTCATTCACTTTGGAAATTTGGAATTGCAGCAAATCGAATTTTGCCAGGGAACAAAAATAGATCAATTAAACTAAATAAGTCTTCTTCCCATTAAATAAATTAAAAAAGTCTGTCTTGTAACCAGTCCTTTTCAAACAAGTAAAGTCTGCCCATTTTGTGCCGTCGATTTTGTGTTAATGCCTAGTATTTATATAAAATCATAATTTAAAGGACTTCATTCCTTCATTCACTTTGGAAATTTGGAATTGCAGCACATCAAATTTTGCCTGGGAAGAAAAGTAGATTAAATAAATTTAATAAGTCTTACTACTTCCCATTAAATAAATTAAATACGTCTTACTTGTTCCCACTCCTTTTCAAAAAAGTAGTTTAAAACGAGGTCCCTTCACTCAACCTTTAACCCTATTTATTCACCTTCTAGGCTAAGTGTTAAAGGCTAAGTGTTAAAGGCTAAGTGTTAAAGGCTAAGTGTTAAAGGCTAAGTGTTAGAGGCTAAGTGCCAGAGGCTAGGCGCCAGAGGCGAGTTTTTGTGGGCTGAAGTTTTAGTGGGGTTAGTGTGAATACAATCCAAAAGAATACAACAGAATACAATACAATAGAATATAATACATAGATTAAATTATATAGCTCTTACTACTTCCCATTAAATAAATTAAATACGTCTTACTTGTTCCCAATCCTTTTCAAAAAAGTAGTTTAAAACGAGGGCCCTTCACTCAACCTTTAACCTCAACCCCGCACGTCACATTGTGTTGTATCTGTGAATGTTGGTTGTGGCCAAATGATAGTTTTCTTTCATTCGTTTAGGTTCCACGGTGTTTGTTGGCTATGTTTTCCACTGTCAGAAGGATGAAAATACAAAGTACAACGCTTGGACGTGGGCAAAGGCGTCACCGGTGAGTCCTTCCTTCCTATTTATTTACCTTCTAGATGCTAGAGGCTAAGTGTTAGAGGCTAAGTGTTAGAGGCTAAGTGTTAAACACAATACGAACAACACAACGATACTGCACTGAACAACACGATACCGCACTGAGAAACACGATACCGCACTGAACAACACGATACCGCACTGAACAACACCATGCCGCACTGAACACCATGCCACACTGAACAACACCATCCCGCACTGAACAACACCATGCCGCACTAAACAACACCATGCCGCACTGAACAACACCATGCCTCACTGAAAGACACCATGCCGCACTGAAAGACACCATGCCGCACTGAACGACACCATGCCGCACTGAAAGACACCATGCCGCACTGAACGACACCATGCCGCACTGAAAGACACCATCCCGCACTGAACACCATGCCGCACTGAACAACACCATCCTGCACTGAACAACACCATCCCGCACTGAACAACACCATGCCGCACTGAACAACATTATGCCGCACTGAACATTATGCCGCACTGAACAACACCATGCCGCACTGAACAACACCATGCCGCACTGAACAACATTATGCCGCACTGAACAACACCATGCCGCACTGAACAACACCATGCCGCACTGAACAACACCATGCCGCACTGAACAACATTATGCCGCACTGAACAACACCATGCCGCACTGAACAACACCATCCTGCACTGAACAACACCATTCCGCATTGAACACCATGCCGCACTGAACAACACCATCCCGCACTGAACAACACCATCCCGCACTGAACAACACCATGCCGCACTGAACAACATTATGCCGCACTGAACAACATTATGCCGCACTGAACAACACCATGCCGCACTGAACAACACCATGCCGCACTGAACAACACCATGCCGCACTGAACAACATTATAAGGCACTGAACAACACCATCCCGCACTGAACAACACCATGCCGCACTAAACAACATTATGCCGCACTGAACAACATTATGCCGAAATGAACAACACCATGCCGCTCTGAACAACACCATGCCGCACTGAACAACACCATGCCGCACTGAACAACACGATCCCGCATTGAACACCATCCCGCACTGAACAACACCATGCCGCACTGAACAACACCATCCTGCACTGAACAACACCATCCCGCACTAAACACCATGCCGCACTGAACAACACCATTCCGCACTGAACAACACCATGCCGCACTGAACAACATTATGCCGCACTGAACAACACCATGCCGCACTGAACAACACCATGCCGCACTGAACAACACCATGCCGCACTGAACAACACCATGCCGCACTGAACAACATTATGCCGCACTGAACAACACCATGCCGCACTGAACAACACCATGCCGCACTGAACAACACGATCCTGCATTGAACAACACCATCCTGCACTGAACAACACCATGCCGCACTGAACAACACCATGCCGCACTGAACACCATGCCGCACTGAACACCATGCCGCACTGAACAACACCATCCCGCACTGAACAACACCATGCCGCATTGAACAACACCATGCCGCACTGAACAACACCATCCTGCACTGAACAACACCATGCCGCACTGAACAACACCATGCCGCACTGAACAACATTATGCCGCACTGAACAACATTATGCCGCACTGAACAACATTATGCCGCACTGAACAACATTATGCCGCACTGAACAACACCATGCCGCACTGAACAACACCATGCCGCACTGAACAACACCATGCCGCACTGAACAACACCATGCCGCACTGAACAACACGATCCCACATTGAACAACACCATGCCGCACTGAACAACACCATCCTGCACTGAACAACACCATCCCGCACTGAACAACACCATGCCGCACTGAACAACATTATGGCGCACTGAACAACACCATGCCGCACTGAACAACACCATGCCGCACTGAACAACACCATGCCGCACTGAACAACACCATGCCGCAATGAACAACACCATCCCGCACTGAACAACACCATGCCGCACTGAGCAACACCATGCCGCACTGAACAACACCATCCCGCACTGAACAACACCATGCCGCACTGAACAACACCATTCCGCACTGAACAACACCATGCCGAACTGAACAACATTACGCTGCACTGAACAACACCATGCCGCACTGAACAACACCATGCCGCACTGAACAACACCATGCCGCATTGAACAACACCATGCCGCATTGAACAACACCATGCCGCACTGAACAACACCATCCTGCACTGAACAACACCATGCCGCATTGAACAACACCATGCCGCACTGAACAACACCATCCTGCACTGAACAACACCATCCCGCACTGAACAACACCATCCCGCATTGAACAACACCATCCTGCACTGAACAACACCATGCCGCACTGAACAACACCATGCCGCACTGAACAACACCATTCCGCACTGAACAACACCATGCCGCACTGAACAACACCATCCTGCACTGAACAACACCATCCCGCACTGAACAACACCATGCCGCATTGAACAACACCATCCTGCACTGAACAACACCATCCTGCACTGAACAACACCATGCCGCACTGAACAACACCATGCCGCACTGAACAACACCATGCCGCACTGAACAACACCATGCCGCACTGAACAACATTATGCCGCACTGAACAACATTATGTCGCACTGAACAACACCATGCCGCACTGAACAACATTATGCCGCACTGAACATTATGCCGCACTGAACAACACCATGCCGCACTGAACAACATTATGCCGCACTGAAAAACACCATGCCGCACTGAACAACACCATCCCGCACTGAACAACACCATGCCGCACTGAACAACACCATGCTGCACTGAACAACATTATGCTGCACTGAACAACACGATCCTGCATTGAACAACACCATGCCGCACTGAACAACACCATCCTGCACTGAACAACACCATCCTGCACTGAACAACACCACCCCGCACTGAACAACACGATCCCGCATTGAACAACACCATCCCGCACTGAACAACACCATGCCGCACTGAACAACACCATTCCGCACTGAACAACACCATGCCGCACTGAACAACACCATGCCGCACTGAACAACACCATGCCGCACTGAACAACACCATGCCGCACTGAACAACACCATGCCGCACTGAACAACACCATCCCGCACTGAACAACACCATGCCGCATTGAACAACACCATGCCGCACTGAACAACACCATCCTGCACTGAACAACACCATCCCGCACTAAACAACACCATGCCGCACTGAACAACATTATGGCGCACTGGACAACATTATGCCGCACTGAACAACACCATGCCGCACTGAACAACACCATGCCGCACTGAACAACACCATGCCGCACTGAACAACACCATGCCGCACTGAACAACATTATGCCGCACTGAACAACACCATGCCGCACTGAACAACACCATGCCGCACTGAACAACACGATCCCGCATTGAACAACACCATCCTGCACTGAACAACACCATGCCGCACTGAACAACACCATGCCGCACTGAACAACACCATTCCGCACTGAACAACACCATGCCGCACTGAACAACACCATCCTGCACTGAACAACACCATCCCGCACTGAACAACACCATGCCGCATTGAACAACACCATGCCGCACTGAACAACACCATCCTGCACTGAACAACACCATGCCGCACTGAACAACACCATGCCGCACTGAACAACACCATGCCGCACTGAACAACACCATGCCGCACTGAACAACATTATGCCGCACTGAACAACATTATGTCGCACTGAACAACACCATGCCGCACTGAACAACACCATGCCGCACTGAACAACATTATGCCGCACTGAAAAACACCATGCCGCACTGAACAACACCATCCCGCACTGAACAACACCATGCCGCATTGAACAACACCATGCCGCACTGAACAACACCATGCTGCACTGAACAACATTATGCTGCACTGAACAACACGATCCTGCATTGAACAACACCATGCCGCACTGAACAACACCATCCTGCACTGAACAACACCATCCTGCACTGAACAACACCACCCCGCACTGAACAACACGATCCCGCATTGAACAACACCATCCCGCACTGAACAACACCATGCCGCACTGAACAACACCATTCCGCACTGAACAACACCATGCCGCACTGAACAACACCATGCCGCACTGAACAACACCATGCCGCACTGAACAACACCATGCCGCACTGAACAACATTATGCCGCACTGAACAACACCATGCCGCACTGAACAACACCATCCCGCACTGAACAACACCATGCCGCATTGAACAACACCATGCCGCACTGAACAACACCATCCTGCACTGAACAACACCATCCCGCACTAAACAACACCATGCCGCACTGAACAACATTATGGCGCACTGGACAACATTATGCCGCACTGAACAACACCATGCCGCACTGAACAACACCATGCCGCACTGAACAACACCATGCCGCACTGAACAACACCATGCCGCACTGAACAACATTATGCCGCACTGAACAACACCATGCCGCACTGAACAACACCATGCCGCACTGAACAACACGATCCCGCATTGAACAACACCATCCTGCACTGAACAACACCATGCCGCACTGAACAACACCATGCCGCACTGAACAACACCATTCCGCACTGAACAACACCATGCCGCACTGAACAACACCATCCTGCACTGAACAACACCATCCCGCACTGAACAACACCATGCCGCATTGAACAACACCATGCCGCACTGAACAACACCATCCTGCACTGAACAACACCATGCCGCACTGAACAACACCATGCCGCACTGAACAACACCATGCCGCACTGAACATTATGCCGCACTGAACAACATTATGCCGCACTAAACAACATTATGTCGCACTGAACAACACCATGCCGCACTGAACAACACCATGCTGCACTGAACAACATTATGCCGCACTGAACAACACGATCCCGCATTGAACAACACTATCCCGCAGTGAACAACACCATGCCGCATTGAACAACACCATGCCGCACTGAACAACACCATGCTGCACTGAACAACATTATGCTGCACTGAACAACACGATCCTGCATTGAACAACACCATGCCGCACTGAACAACACCATCCTGCACTGAACAACACCTTTCCACACTGAACAACACCATGCCGCACTGAACAACATTATGCCGCACTGAACAACACCATGCCGCACTGAACAACACCATGCCGCACTGAACAACACCATGCCGCACTGAACAACACCATGCCGCAATGAACAACACCATCCCGCACTGAAGAACACCATGCCGCATTGAACAACACCATGCCGCACTGAACAACACCATCCCGCACTGAACAACACCACCCCGCACTGAACAACACGATCCCGCATTGAACAACACCATCCCGGACTGAACAACACCATGCCGCACTGAACAACACCATTCCGCACTGAACAACACCATGCCGCACTGAACAACACCATGCCGCACTGAACAACACCATGCCGCACTGAACAACACCATGCCGCACTGAACAACATTATGCCGCACTGAACAACACCATGCCGCACTGAACAACACCATCCCGCACTGAACAACACCATGCCGCATTGAACAACACCATGCCGCACTGAACAACACCATCCTGCACTGAACAACACCATCCCGCACTGAACAACACCATGCCGCACTGAACAACATTATGGCGCACTGAACAACATTATGCCGCACTGAACAACACCATGCCGCACTGAACAACACCATGCCGCACTGAACAACACCATGCCGCACTGAACAACATTATGCCGCACTGAACAACATTATGCCGCACTGAACAACACCATGCCGCACTGAACAACACCATGCCGCACTGAACAACACCATGCCGAACTGAACAACACGACGTCGCACTGAACAACACGACGCCGCACAGAACAACACGACGCCGCACAGAATAACACAATACCGCACAGAACAACACAATACCGCACAAACAGTTTTAGATAATATTACGTCGCAGTCATGTGACGCGGACATGACGTCAATAGGCGGAACTCACGGCAAAATTATAATCCGTGGGCGTGGCTTGCAACAGGAAGTAGGAAAGCGGCAATTCTGGCAAACAAGACACAGCGGTTAGTAACACGATGACTAACAAGGCAAATATTTTTGTTTTCAGCTTGCAACTTGACCGTCTAGAGCGTACAAGGTAATTACAACTGTTTTTTTTAGCCCTGAAAAGCGAGGGAGTGTGGCGTTTGGGAGGAATGTCGAACTCGGCGTCTGCTTCCAGCCACAGACGCCAAATTTCGACGATTATTTCGACTGGTCAACGGTTGTAAATTATTGCGTTGACTAAAAACTTTATTTAACTCTACTCTTAACTTTGCCGTTTCAGATATGCGGGTATTACACCGCGGAAATGACGTCAATAGGCTGAACTCTCGCCAAAATTCAAATCTGTGGGCGCAATGGCCTTGAGCGAGACACCGGATACAAACACGACGATTATCAACAGAAATATCTTTATTTTCTGCTTGCAAGTGGACCGTCTAGAGCGTACACGGTAAGTACAACTCATTGTGTTTAAAAAGATTTACCTTTGTGTAGTTTGCGTTGCGTTGTATCTGTGAATGTTGGTTGAGGCTAAATGTTAATGTTTAATTTCATTCCTTTAGGTTCCACGGTGTTTGTTGGCTGTATGTTTTCCACTGCAAGAAGAGGCTCGTATCATTGACCAGCAGGAGCTACAATGGTGAGTACCCCTTTCGTCTTCCATTTATGTTAAACACTTCCTATTTCATGTCTAACAGTACTCGATTTAACAAATAACCATAAATAAATACAGTGTGGGCAGTCACGTTAACATATGTGATTATCCTGCCTAATATGTTTATCACAAATATGTCACTAATCACTAATATGTTTATTTGTTTATCACAACACCTTTGGACCTTCAGCAATCGATTATTTCCCTTCATCTACATAGAGACAGAACGATGGTGTCTTAAACATCTCATTCATTTCACCAAATAACTTCACGCAGGTGGATAACGGCCGTCTCGGTCACGCTATGTTGCGTGATGCAGTTTTGAAGAACCAAATGCATTTATTCAATGAATAAGTCAAGCTAGTTCTATGTTTATGATGTTGTAAGTTACGGTACCGATTGAAGTTGAGTTCGAAGCCAGTGGAAAACAGCGCTGCGTTTGTGCTCTCCAGGTACAAATGTTGTGATCTCTGACTGACGACCGGGCGAGACTCGAGTAAGAGATGTCCAAACGAGCTCCGGCAGGGCGGGCCAAGGCGGAGCGAACGGACGCCCTTCAGGCCGCCAATGACGAGCTGAGAACCAAACTGATGGACGTCCAGTTAGAACTTCAGCAGGAGAAGAACAAGGTGAAAACCTCAACAGACAGACACTGCCTGCCTCCCTGCCTGCCTCCCTGCCTGCCTCCCTGCCTGCCTCCCTCCCTCCCAGTTTTCCCGATGTAGATTAGACATGCGTGTGCCATGACTGTGTCAGCCTACATCAACAAATGCACCGAGGACGTCAGCACCACTAAGAATATCATCACCCGGGGCAACCAACGACCCTGGATGACTGAGGAGGTACGTCAAACGCTACGAGCGCGGAACTCTGCCTTCAAGTCTGGCGACAAGGAGACACTGAGGACAGCGAGAGCCAACTTGAACCGTGCCATCAGGATAGCGAAGCGAGACCGCAGTCGAAAATTTCAGGATCGTTTCCACGACGTCAAAAACATCAGGAGTATGTGGCAAGGCATACGGGCGATTACAGACTACAACTCACCCTCCCCCCCCCCGGTGGGTGTAGTTGATGCTGACTTTCTAAATGGTCTAAATAACTTCTTTGGGAGGTTCGAGGCACTAAACGGCACTCCAGCAGTTAAAACTGTCCCCCATCAGGAAGAGGAGGTACTCTGCCTTGACTCCGCCGATGTGTTGAAGACCCTGAGGAGAGTCAACCCCTGTAAGGCCCCTGGCCCCGACAACATTCCTGGGCGTGTGTTCAGGGAATGTGCAAGTCATCTGGCTGGGGTCATCACAGACATTTTTAACACCTCGCTGGGCCAAGCCACAGTGCCGGCGTGCTTTAAGACTGCCTCCATCATTCCGGTGCCGAAGAAACCTCAAATCACCTCATTTAATGATTACCGGCCTGTTGCACTGACTCCGGTTATGATGAAGTGCTTCGAAAGGCTGCTTAAAGGTCACATCGTTTCCAGACTCCCCCTATTATTTGACCCGTTCCAGTTTGCCGACCGGCAAAACCGCTCCACTCAGGACGCCATCTCCTCCGTTCTTCACCTGAGCCTGGCTCACCTGGAGGAGAAGAACACCCATGTGCGGAGGCTGTTCCTGGACTCAGCGTTTAACACCATCATCCCACAGCATCTGGTAGGAAAATTGGAACACCTGGGCTTCAACACCCCCCTTCGCAACTGGCTGCTAGACTTCCTCACCAACAGACCTCAGTCAGTCCGGGTCGGACAGAACACCTCTGATGTCATCACCCTCAGCACAGGCTCCCTTCAGGGCTGCGTCCTGAGCCCCCTGCTGTGCACCCTGATGACACACGACTGCGTCCTCAGGTTCACCACCAATCACATCGTGAAGTCAGCAGACGACACAACGGTGGTGGGGCTCATCAGAGACAACAACGACCTGGACTACAGAGAGGAGGTGGAGCAGCTGGTGGGCTGGTGCAGAGAAAACAGCCTGATCCTGAATGAGGAGAAGATGAAGGAGATCATCGTCGACTTCAGGAAAAAACAGCCTCACCACGCTCCACTGATCATCAACAGCTCAGCTGTGGAGGTGGTCAGCACCACCAAATTCCTGGGGGTCCACATCACAGAAGACCTCACCTGGACTATGAACACTACGGCACTGGTCAAGAGGGCACAGAAGCGCTTGTACTTCCTGCGGAGGATGAGGAAAGCCCACCTGCCCCCACCCATCATGAGGACGTTCTACAGGAGCACCATAGAGAGCATTCTGACAAGCTGTCTCTCTGTGTGGTGTGGAGGCTGCACCGCCTCCGATTGGAAGAACGTGAGGAGAGTGGTGAGGACAGCAGAGAGGATCATAGGGGCTCCTCTTCCCTCCATTCAGGACATTTCATCTCAGCGCTGCATGTCCCGTGCCCGTAACATCATCAATGACCCATCACACCCCCACCATGGACTGTTCTCCCTGCTGCCCTCTGGGAAGAGGTTTGCAGCATCCGCTGCAGGTCCACCAGGTTCTGCAACAGCTTTTTCCCTGCTGTCATCAGACTGTTGAACACTAGAACTGTTGAGCTCTAAACTGAACTCTGCATCACACATTCACAGAACTGTACTTTATGACACTACGGACCTCTATCTTGCACTATCTCGCACTACCAACTTTACTGAACTTGTATAAACCCTTTAAATAGAAGTTTAATACATGGTTTAGCATTCCTCTGCACACTCTTGAATACTGTTTTGCCTACTTGCACTATTGCATAATTATCACTGCTGCACTTTATACTTATTTTTAATATATATATATATATATATATATATATATATATATAGTATATGTATATATATATATTGTCATAGGATATGTTACTTCTATTCAACTGCAATATCACTACTTTGTTGTAAGACGTATGCAACGGAATTTCGTTTTGTATGCACCATGTGCAGACAAGATGACAATAAAGTTTGTCTAAGTCTAAGTCTAAGTCATGTCAGGTCAGCTGTCTGGAGAGAGAGAGAAGTCAGGACCTGCGGGCGGAGCACCACCGTGCCACCGCCGCCATGACGGAACTCAAAAGCAAACTCCATGAGGAGAAGCAGAAAGAGTTAGCCATTACCAGGGAGACATTACTGCGGCAGCATGAAATGGAGCTGATGAGAGTGATCAAAATCAAAGATGGAGAGATCCAGCGACTGAATGCCTTGGTCCTCAGCCTGAGGGACGGCTCCATGGACAAGGTGATCCGCTCTATCCGTGTCTGACTATCCGCACGCCACGTCGGGCTTCGATGCGGCCGCGACCGTATTGTGTAGCTTGTCCCCAGTAAGCGTCGCGGCGCTCCGTTGCGGTCTCAACGGCCCGGTGTGGCGCAATGTCTGCTCAGGTGAGGAGGGGGGGCGCTTTGCTGGCGGAGGTGGAGGAGACGCGGCGGTGTCGGGAGACCGAGCGGTGTCGCCTCCACCAGGAGCGCGGAAGAAGCCCTGGCAGCGGCCCAGCAGGCCTGGCAGTCCCGAGCGGCCGAGCTCCGATCGGCTCATCACCAGCATCGGGAGGAGCTGAGCCGAACCAAGAGAGACTGCGAGAGGGAGATCCGCCGACTGGTAGGACTGATCAGATGCGCGGTGCGTGGCTATGTTCCCAATTTCGTTGTATACCTGCAGTGCAATGACACCTAAGGCATTCTATTCTATTCTATTTCACAAGAAGAAAATGTCCGGTTGCTCGCTTCGCTTTTGTCACAGCAAAGGTGTTCTAGTCGATTCAAGAAAAAAATTGGCCGGTTGCTCTCTTTGTTTTTGTCACAATTCTGGCAAATGAGTTTGCCCGCCTGCCTGAGCGCTCCCCGTTTGTACATCCAGACGGATGAGATCAAGCTGAAAGACAGAGCGGTTAGTGTTTTGGATGAAGCCCTGGGGCCGGCCACGTCCACCGCCTTCAGCTGCAGACTCAGGCTGCCGAGCAGCAGATCGCTGCCCTGAGGGATTCCCAAAGGGCGGGCCTAAACTACCCTGGAAGTGGGGTCAACGCCGCTACTAGCAATCCTCTTCATTGCGTAAGCCACCTCATCACACACTTGCAGTACGCATGACTTAGTTCGTTGCTGGAGGAAGGTAGCACAAAAACAGTTTTGAACTTTGAACGAGTGCTTGTGTGTGTGTGTTGCGGGGCGTTTTCAGTCTCAGGAGGATCGGGACACGCGACGGTTTCATCTGAAAATCGCTGAGCTCAGCGCAGTCATCAGGAAACTGGAGGATCGAAACGCCCTGCTTTCTGAAGAGCGCAATGAACTGGTAATTTATTGACGGCACGCTTGAAGGTTTGCGCTACGTTTGATGCGCGCCATCCAGCGAGGCACCCATTGCGCTTGCTTATTAGTTGAGCGGCGCGGCGAGTCGGTTGCCTGGTAGATGTCTTTTATTGGGAGCCAAAGGCACGATTCCGTTCAAACCGATGCAAAAGGAATGGATACGTTCTGGCCCGCGTGTTGTGCGTCTTTCACATCCCGCACTTCATGCTTGCAGCTAAAGCGACTGAGAGAAACAGAAAGCCAGTTTCTGCCACTCCTGTACAAAAACAAACGCCTGAGCAGGAAGAATGAAGAACTCTCGCTGGTGCTGTGTCGCCTTGAAAACAAAGTGCGCTTTGTCACCCAGGAGAACGAGGAGATGGCAAGCTTGGTAAGTCGACGCGGACAACGGCGGCGTGCCAACAGAGTCCACTGCATTTGTGTTCCACAGAGAAGGCCTAGTTCGCTCAATGACCTGGACCGCGGTTGCGGCCAGCAGGACGGTGAAATGGAGTTCCTTCAAGTTGTGGAGCAGCGGCACATCATCGACGACTTGTCCAAGGTCTTCAGGCAGGCGACTCGGTGCACGTACGGCAGCGCCGCGCTCGCTCGCTGTCGCCAGGAAACCTTTTCCGTCCAAAGCTTGGCCGGCGGCCGCCATCCAAAAAATTGGCCCCTTAAATTCCGACCTTTCAAGCAGGAGCATTGTGCGCACGCGTTTGAACACGCTTTAGACTTGTTTTGCCGTTTTCAGCAGCTCAAAGCTCCCGTTTTGTCAGCGCCTTTGCCACTCGCTGTGCGCTGAAAACGACGGACTTGCCCGGCTGCTCAGCCCGTCAACCATGAGCCGCGAGCGCGACGTCATTGTCCGTAGGCAGCTAGTGGCAAAATGCACCCTGTTAGAGTTGCGCTCGCTCCAACTTATTACCACACGGGAGACAAGTAAGTTCTTTTGGACACCTGCAGGTGGAGAGTCCATCCGTTGTACGAATGAAGTCTGACTCTCGGCTCCTGCACGAGCATTTTAATTAAGAGAAACAGGGTGGGTGTAAGAGTGGATTGAATAGAGGAAGCCCTTGACCTCTAGTCAAAACATAGCAAGGGGTGTTTTACGACTTTGTGTAGGAAGGGATAAGCGATAGGGATAAATAAGGGATAAATAATATTATTTATTACAGGTCGCAGTCAAAGTCAAAGCAACACAATGATACGATAAAGATAATCTGGAAAACCCTGACACACCCTGTAGTTGTCACTTTTGGAAAAGACGAGCGTCCCTCCAATCATCGCCGGTGACGTGTTTTTCAGGCTCTGGAGACAGGAGCTCATGTCAGAAATGTCATTGTGAGTCGCGTTTGTTTCTGCGCCGGAGCCGTTCGTTCCCTTTGCATCCAAAGAATCTCAAAGGCGGATTATTTGTGTCGACAGGAGAGAGATTTGCTGCTACGATACCGACGTCGAGAATCTCTGAGGAGGAACAAAGCGTGAGGTCCTGCAAGGTGAGTCTGTTTGTTTGCGGCTGCTTGGTGTTGCGCAAGATGAAATGGCCTTTTTCTCGCTATCGTTCCTCTCGTCGATTCATCGTGAGGTGTCGCTTCAGTTTGTTCAGAGAGATGTTTGCTTCCGCGCCCGCAGGTCATCGAAACATTTTACGGCTACGACGAAGACGTGTTGGTGGACTCGGACGGATCGTCCTTGTCTTTTCACACCGACAGAACCCCCGACACGGAACCCGAAGAGGTAGCCCGCCATTTCTGCCAGCGTATTGGCACCAAACATTCCTCTTCAGCCTGGAATCGGACTCGTCTTTGCGTCGCGGGTGCTTTGTCGCCGGTCTGACTGATTCTGGTACTAGTGCTGTGTTGCATTGGTGTGTGCATGAAGAGGCGGAGCTTCGCTACCGCCAGCTGACGCAAGAATATCAAGCGCTGCAACGAGCCTACGCTCTGCTAGCCCAGACCAGCGAAGGGGACTACGACGCCGAGAAGGAGATCAAGGTGGCGCCCCTTCCCGCAACCCCCGGCCGGGTCGCAGCCTCCCCGTTCTCACCCAGCCTCGGGTGTTCTCTGGTCTGAAAGGAGGAGGAGGAGCCTCCCTCCTCCTCCTTTCAGACCAGAGAAAAGCTGATGGTAGAAATGGGTCACTATCAAAGCAGAGTAGCAGATCTGGAGTCAGCGCTGAAGCAACAAGGACAGGTAAGCTCATCAATGAGCACACCTTTTTCTCAGACAAAATAGCTACATTCTTCAGTCACTCATCCGTCTGGCATTACTGGACCAACCCCCCCCCCCGAACGTGGCTGGGAAAATGCGGAGAAAAGCAAATGTCATTTTCCAGTCAACCAAAGAATTTGTGGATGAAAATGACACAACATTCCAAAGCTGTCCACGCGTTTGTCTCTTCTAGAATGTCAAGTGGGTGGAGGAGAAGCAGCTGCTGCGTCAGAGCAATCAGCAGTTGGCCGAAAAGGTGACGGAAAGAAAGGCGCTGGGCGGAGTCGCTTGGCGTCACACCTGTCGGGAAGCCCCGCAGATGAGGTCTGACTGTCTTTTCAGGTCAGGCGGATGGAGGCGGAAGAAGCGCGTCTGAAAGAGCACATCCAGGATATCCGAGACCAAAACGAACTGCTTGAGTTCCGCATCCTGGAGCTGGAGGTGGGAAGACTCGCACAAGCGTGTTGAGGCCAGAGATGTGACGGACGGACGGACGGACGGACGGATGCATGCCTCTGCCTTTCAGGAGAGGGAGTGGCGCTCCCCCGTCTTGAAGTTTCTGCAAGTCCGTTTCCCAGACGGCCTCAGCCCTTTGCAGATCTACTGCGAGGCCGAGGGCGTGAGCGTACGTAAGGCGTCCCTCGCAACCCTAACCTTAACCCGAGGTCCCAGAACACCTTACATTGCTCCTTGCGCCTTTCCCCCGGACATCGTCATCAGTGATCTGATGAAGAAGCTGGACATCCTGGGCTATAACGCCGTAAGTGTATGTCGAACTCCTTATGTTCGCACTCCACGAGACTCGGCGGCTCAAATGTGACTTTTGGAAGGCTTTGCGCTGAAAGAAGCTTGTTGACGCTGTGCCTTTGGGCTCTTGCAGAATCTCACCAACGAGGAGCAGGTGGTCGTGATTCACGCCAGGACCCTTCTCACCCTAGCCGAGAAGGTAACGCGCACGTCCACGCACGCTCTCGCATTCTGCTTATGTGACAGCAGCCTTTCCTCAGTGGTTAGAATACATCAAAGTGACCAAGTCAGCACTTCAACAGAAGATGTTGGACATTGAAAGTGAGAAGGTAGACAGACACGCGACATCAGCCAAGGGGAACTCCGGCAATGTGCCCCAACAATTCTGACCTTGAGCTGTGCTAGGATATGTTCTGCAAGCAGAAGGGCTACCTGGATGAAGAGTTGGACTTCAGGAAGTGTTCCATGGACCAGGCTCATAAGGTAAGCCGCCCTCAAATCTCCCGCCGGACCACTGATGGACGAGGATTGCGGCCCAGAGGATCCTGGAGCTGGAGGCCATGTTGTACGAGGCGCTACCGCAGCGGGACTGCCCCGCCACGGACGGCGAAAAAGCCAGCCACGCTGGCGTGAATGACGTGCTGACGGCGGATCAGAGAGAAGAGCTTAGGAGCGCCGTGGACCAATGGAAGCGAGCCCTGATGTGCGAGTTGAGGGAGCGCGACGCTTGCATCCTCCAAGAGAGAATGGATCTGCTGCACAGCGCGCAACAGGTAAGGGCCCAAAGCCAGCCCGGCACTTACTTGCACGCTTACTGGCTTTTGAATGCCACTTTCCATTTGTCCGTCCTAGAGGAACAAAGAGCTGAAAGAATTCATCGAAGCTCAGAAGAGACAAATCAAACAATTGGAGGAGAAGTTTCTGTTTCTCTTTCTATTCTTCTCCTTGGCCTTCATTCTGTGGCCCTAACACCAGCTGGTGAGTGAGCTCCAGCGGCACCGCACTCGACACCTCCGATACACTGCCAGCCGGTCTCAGACGTTGGCAGACGCTCCGATGCCAACGTATACCCCCCGCCACGGTGACAGAGGCACCGCGTCACACCGGCGCTCATCCAATCAGAAGGCAGGAAAAGCAAATTCACATGCAGGGCACTTTTGAACCAGAAGAGAGCGCCACAAAAAACGGTTGTTGCCCCAAACGCGCATTAAAAAGGGTCAGAATAACAAGAGTCCCACTGGCCAGCCGGGGCCACCCGTCCAGCTGTTTCTTCAGGGGGGAAAAAAATTGGAGTCACCGGTGAGTACATTTTGCATTTAGCTCTGCTTTTCTGCTTCTGTCTTCAAGTGTGTGGCATCCTGCGATCAAAGATTCAGCCAACCCCAAAGCGGTTGACCTCAACGTCCCACCACCATGCCTACCAGAGCAGGTGACGTGATGCTTTGGACATCCTTCCGTCTCAGATGCCCAAAAGTACTCTTTGCCACATCTGCGGCAATACGGTGTCTTTTCAAAGGTGCAAATAAATCCAGCGTGGGCGGAACACGCACGTCTTCGGTTTTTCCCGCTTTGTTTGTGTGACAGCTGTTGTGAAAATTTTATACAAATAAAGTTGTATAGTACAGGTTTGGCCAAGCCGCAACTCACGAACCGCATGCGGCTCTTTTATGTTCATATCAACATTTGTGTGTGTGTGTGTGTGTGTGTGTGTGGGGGGGGGGGGGGTTGTGCGTGTTGGCTTCACTTGAGTTCAATTTGGTATTTTGGTCAAAAGCGCATGTGGTGAAATTCCACAAAGTAGGATGGGCAAACACATTTCTTTAAACTATGAGTGTCAATTGGGCTCTCGAAATGGCAGGGAAAAGATGCACAGCAAAACGAAAATACGTAGATGAACACAGGACGTTTTAATCAGAGTGGGAAAGTTTCTATTTTTTGTTGAACGTGATGGCAAACCATTCTGCCTGATATGTCAGACCTCAGCGCATTTCAAAGATTCAAATCTTCAGCGCCATGCACTTCAGCTCACTCCATGCTAACATTGATCAGGCGTCGAACCCGCATCATCATGCTTAAGAGGTGGCCATGCTAACCAGTGCGCCATTATGTCAACGCATAATAACTAAGTCTACTGGTCAAAACAGCGGTTACTATATGACGTCGCTACGTCGTGGTCACGTGACGCAGACAAGACGTCAATGGACGTGGGCAGAGTTAACTTGTTTAAAAGGGAGTAGGCAGAAGAAATATTTAATTTATTTAAATCTATTTTGAGTGCACACCATTATGCCAATGCATAACAACTGTAAATCTACTAAACAAAACAGCGGTTGCTATATGACATCTGCCACGTCGTGGTCACGTGACATACGTGACGTCGATGGGCGTAACTTTCGCCGGAATTCAAATCCGCGGGGAGAGTTAACTTGTTTAAAAGAGAGTGGGCAGAAGAATTATTTAATTTATTTAAATCTATTTGGTGTGTGCGCCATTATGTCAATGCATAACAACTGTAAGTCTACTAAACAAAACAGCGGTTGCTATATGACGTCTGCCACGTCGTGGTCACGTGACGCGGACGTGACGTCGACGCCTACTTTACATCCCACCGATCACAGGACCCCTCGGCTGCATAACCGTGCACCCTTCCCAACCAATCGGATTTGCTATACGCGAAAACGACGCCAATGGAAAGAGCTTCCGCCCAAATTTAAATCCGTGGGCGTGGCTCGCAGCAGGAAGTAGGAAAATGGCGGCGATGTTGACAAAGACACAGCGGATGGTAACATACGACTAACAAGAGAAATATTTTTATTTTCTGCTTGCAACTGGACCGTCCAGAGCGTACACGGTAAGTACAACTCATCGTTTTTAAAAAGAAGTACTTTTGTTGCCCTGAAAAGCGAGTGAGCGTGGCGTTTGTGGGGGACGTCGAATTTCGACGATTCTTTCTGGTCAACGGTTGTAAATGATTGTGTTGATTAAAAAAGAAAACTTGATGTAACTCTACTTTTAACTGCCGTTTCAGATAGATTTGGAATTGCATCACATCCAATTTTGCCTAGAGCGTACACGGTAAGTAACACTCGTTGTGTTTAAGGAGATTTACGTTTGTAATAGCAGAAGTGTAGCCGCGTTGCGTTGTACGTGTGAATGTTGGTCCGGGCGAAATGTTAATGTTTAATTTCATTCCTTTAGGTTCCACGGTGTTTGTTGGCTGCAAGTTTTCCACTGCAAGAAGAGGCTCATATCATTGACCAGGAGCGAGCTACAATGGTGAGTAGCCATAACATTTATGTTAAACACTTCCTATTTCATGTCTAACAGTACTTGATTTAACAAATAACCATAAATAAATACAGTGTGGGCACTGAAGTTAACATATGTGATTATACTGCCTAATCTGTCACCGAGTAGATTGTTGCAAAGTAATATAAGATCCAAAGTTGTAATTCAGAATAGTTTTCAAAAGAAGGCCATTAGAATTATATACAAGTCTGATTACCCTGAACAAGCTATTAATTAAATCACAAATTCTTCAATTCAAAGATTTGGTAGATTATCAGACAAATAATGTCTAACAGTAATTGATTTAACACATCACGATAAGTAGATTGAGTGTGGGCACTCTCAAGTTAACATATGTGATTATACTGCCTAATCTGTTACAGAGTATGTTGTTGCCAAGTAATGTAGAATAGATCCAAAGTAGTAATCCAGAATAGTTTTGAAGAGGCCATTAGAATGATAAACAAATCTGATTACCTTGAACATAATAACAAGCTAAGTGTTTAATATGTCCTATGAAGTCAAAATTGGGCACCATCATGTGGTGAAATTTGGAATTGCATCACATCCAATTTTGCCTGGGAACAAACAGATTACATAAATCTTAGTTTTGAATAAGCCACTCCTTCTCAAACAAGTAAACTCTGCCCATTTTGCGCAGTAGATGTTCTGTTAATATCTAGTATTTATACAAAGTCATAATTTAAATTGCTTTCAACCTTCATTCATCGGTTCAACCAACATTACTCGCTCTTATTACCAACTTGTATTGATTTAACTAAGCGTTTAATACTTCCTATCAGGTCTCAAGGCAAGATTTGGCAAAATACAATTTCAGCAAATCCAATTTTGCCAGGGAACAAAAATAGATTAAATAAACTAAATAAGTCTTCTTCCCATTAAATAAATCAGAAAAGTCTGTCTTGTAACCAGTCCTCTTCAAACAAGTAAAGTCTGCCCATTTTGTGCCGTAGATTTTGTGTCTATGCCTAGTATTTAAACAAAATCATAATTTAAACGACTTCTTTCCTTCATTCACTTTGGAAATTTGGAATTGCAGCAAATCGAATTTTGCCAGGGAACAAAAATAGATCAATTAAACTAAATAAGTCTTCTTCCCATTAAATAAATTAAAAAAGTCTGTCTTGTAACCAGTCCTTTTCAAACAAGTAAAGTCTGCCCATTTTGTGCCGTCGATTTTGTGTTAATGCCTAGTATTTGTACAAAATCATAATTTAAAGGACTTCATTCCTTCATTCACTTTGGAAATTTGGAATTGCAGCACATCAAATTTTGCCTGGGAAGAAAAGTAGATTAAATAAATTTAATAAGTCTTACTACTTCCCATTAAATAAATTAAATACGTCTTACTTGTTCCCACTCCTTTTCAAAACAGTAGTTTAAAACGAGGGCCCTTCACTCAATCTTTAACCTCAACCCCGCACGTTGTGTTGTATCTGTGAATGTTGGTTGTGGCCAAATGATAGTTTTCTTTCATTCGTTTAGGTTCCAAGAAAACTTGATGTAACTCTACTTTTAACTGCCGTTTCAGATAAGCGGGTATTACGTCGCAGTCATGTGCCGCGGATATGACGTAATTGCCCGAACCTCCGATTCAAATCTGTTGGCGCGATGGCCGTGAGCCACTGAGCAGCGACGATTATCAACAGAAATATCTTTATTTTCTGCTTGCAACTGGACCGTCTAGAGCGTACACGGTAAGTAACACTCATTGTGTTTAAGGAGATTTACGTTTGTAATAGCAGAAGTGTAGCCGCGTTGCGTTGTACGTGTGAAAATTGGTCGAGGCGAAATGTTAATGTTTAATTTCATTCCTTTAGGTTCCACGGTGTTTGTTGGCTGCAAGTTTTCCACTGCAAGAAGAGGCTCGTATCATTGACCAGGAGCGAGCTACAATGGTGAGTAGCCATAACATTTATGTTAAACACTTCCTATTTCATGTCTAACAGTACTTGATTTAACAAATAACCATAAATAAATACAGTGTGGGCACTGAAGTTAACATATGTGATTATACTGCCTAATCTGTCACGGAGTAGATTGTTGCAAAGTAATATAAGATCCAAAGTTGTAATTCAGAATAGTTTTCAAAAGAAGGCCATTAGAATTATATACAAGTCTGATTACCCTGAACAAGCTATTAATTAAATCACAAATTCTTCAATTCAAAGATTTGGTAGATTATCAGACAAATAATGTCTAACAGTAATTGATTTAACACATCACGATAAGTAGATTGAGTGTGGGCACTCTCAAGTTAACAGATATGATTATACTGCCTAATCTGTTACAGAGTATGTTGTTGCCAAGTAATGTAGAATAGATCCAAAGTAGTAATCCAGAATAGTTTTGAAGAGGCCATTAGAATAATAAACAAATCTGATTACCTTGAACATAATAACAAGCTAAGTGTTTAATATGTCCTATGAAGTCAAAATTGGGCACCATCATGTGGTGAAATTTGGAATTGCATCACATCCAATTTTGCCTGGGAACAAACAGATTAAATACATCTTAGTTTTGAATAAGCCACTCCTTCTCAAACAAGTAAACTCTGCCCATTTCGCGCAGTAGATGTTCTGTTAATATCTAGTATTTATACAAAGTCATAATTTAAATTGCTTTCAACCTTCATTCATCGGTTCAACCAACATTACTCGCTCTTATTACCAACTTGTATTGATTTAACTAAGCGTTTAATACTTCCTATCAGGTCTCAAGGCAAGATTTGGCAAAATACAATTTCAGCAAATCCAATTTTGCCAGGGAACAAAAATAGATTAAATAAACTAAATAAGTCTTCTTCCCATTAAATAAATCAGAAAAGTCTGTCTTGTAACCAGTCCTCTTCAAACAAGTAAAGTCTGCCCATTTTGTGCCGTAGATTTTGTGTCTATGCCTAGTATTTAAACAAAATCATAATTTAAACGACTTCTTTCCTTCATTCACTTTGGAAATTTGGAATTGCAGCAAATCGAATTTTGCCAGGGAACAAAAATAGATCAATTAAACTAAATAAGTCTTCTTCCCATTAAATAAATTAAAAAAGTCTGTCTTGTAACCAGTCCTTTTCAAACAAGTAAAGTCTGCCCATTTTGTGCCGTCGATTTTGTGTTAATGCCTAGTATTTATATAAAATCATAATTTAAAGGACTTCATTCCTTCATTCACTTTGGAAATTTGGAATTGCAGCACATCAAATTTTGCCTGGGAAGAAAAGTAGATTAAATAAATTTAATAAGTCTTACTACTTCCCATTAAATAAATTAAATACGTCTTACTTGTTCCCACTCCTTTTCAAAACAGTAGTTTAAAACGAGGGCCCTTCACTCAATCTTTAACCTCAACCCCGCACGTTGTGTTGTATCTGTGAATGTTGGTTGTGGCCAAATGATAGTTTTCTTTCATTCGTTTAGGTTCCAAGAAAACTTGATGTAACTCTACTTTTAACTGCCGTTTCAGATAAGCGGGTATTACGTCGCAGTCATGTGCCGCGGATATGACGTAATTGCCCGAACCTCCGATTCAAATCTGTTGGCGCGATGGCCGTGAGCCACTGAGCAGCGACGATTATCAACAGAAATATCTTTATTTTCTGCTTGCAACTGGACCGTCTAGAGCGTACACGGTAAGTAACACTCATTGTGTTTAAGGAGATTTACGTTTGTAATAGCAGAAGTGTAGCCGCGTTGCGTTGTACGTGTGAAAATTGGTCGAGACGAAATGTTAATGTTTAATTTCATTCCTTTAGGTTCCACGGTGTTTGTTGGCTGCAAGTTTTCCACTGCAAGAAGAGGCTCGTATCATTGACCAGGAGCGAGCTACAATGGTGAGTAGCCATAACATTTATGTTAAACACTTCCTATTTCATGTCTAACAGTACTTGATTTAACAAATAACCATAAATAAATACAGTGTGGGCACTGAAGTTAACATATGTGATTATACTGCCTAATCTGTCACGGAGTAGATTGTTGCAAAGTAATATAAGATCCAAAGTTGTAATTCAGAATAGTTTTCAAAAGAAGGCCATTAGAATTATATACAAGTCTGATTACCCTGAACAAGCTATTAATTAAATCACAAATTCTTCAATTCAAAGATTTGGTAGATTATCAGACAAATAATGTCTAACAGTAATTGATTTAACACATCACGATAAGTAGATTGAGTGTGGGCACTCTCAAGTTAACAGATATGATTATACTGCCTAATCTGTTACAGAGTATGTTGTTGCCAAGTAATGTAGAATAGATCCAAAGTAGTAATCCAGAATAGTTTTGAAGAGGCCATTAGAATAATAAACAAATCTGATTACCTTGAACATAATAACAAGCTAAGTGTTTAATATGTCCTATGAAGTCAAAATTGGGCACCATCATGTGGTGAAATTTGGAATTGCATCACATCCAATTTTGCCTGGGAACAAACAGATTAAATAAATCTTAGTTTTGAATAAGCCACTCCTTCTCAAACAAGTAAACTCTGCCCATTTCGCGCAGTAGATGTTCTGTTAATATCTAGTATTTATACAAAGTCATAATTTAAATTGCTTTCAACCTTCATTCATCGGTTCAACCAACATTACTCGCTCTTATTACCAACTTGTATTGATTTAACTAAGCGTTTAATACTTCCTATCAGGTCTCAAGGCAAGATTTGGCAAAATACAATTTCAGCAAATCCAATTTTGCCAGGGAACAAAAATAGATTAAATAAACTAAATAAGTCTTCTTCCCATTAAATAAATCAGAAAAGTCTGTCTTGTAACCAGTCCTCTTCAAACAAGTAAAGTCTGCCCATTTTGTGCCGTAGATTTTGTGTCTATGCCTAGTATTTAAACAAAATCATAATTTAAACGACTTCTTTCCTTCATTCACTTTGGAAATTTGGAATTGCAGCAAATCGAATTTTGCCAGGGAACAAAAATAGATCAATTAAACTAAATAAGTCTTCTTCCCATTAAATAAATTAAAAAAGTCTGTCTTGTAACCAGTCCTTTTCAAACAAGTAAAGTCTGCCCATTTTGTGCCGTCGATTTTGTGTTAATGCCTAGTATTTATATAAAATCATAATTTAAAGGACTTCATTCCTTCATTCACTTTGGAAATTTGGAATTGCAGCACATCAAATTTTGCCTGGGAAGAAAAGTAGATTAAATAAATTTAATAAGTCTTACTACTTCCCATTAAATAAATTAAATACGTCTTACTTGTTCCCACTCCTTTTCAAAAAAGTAGTTTAAAACGAGGTCCCTTCACTCAACCTTTAACCCTATTTATTCACCTTCTAGGCTAAGTGTTAAAGGCTAAGTGTTAAAGGCTAAGTGTTAAAGGCTAAGTGTTAAAGGCTAAGTGTTAGAGGCTAAGTGCCAGAGGCTAGGCGCCAGAGGCGAGTTTTTGTGGGCTGAAGTTTTAGTGGGGTTAGTGTGAATACAATCCAAAAGAATACAACAGAATACAATACAATAGAATATAATACATAGATTAAATTATATAGCTCTTACTACTTCCCATTAAATAAATTAAATACGTCTTACTTGTTCCCAATCCTTTTCAAAAAAGTAGTTTAAAACGAGGGCCCTTCACTCAACCTTTAACCTCAACCCCGCACGTCACATTGTGTTGTATCTGTGAATGTTGGTTGTGGCCAAATGATAGTTTTCTTTCATTCGTTTAGGTTCCACGGTGTTTGTTGGCTATGTTTTCCACTGTCAGAAGGATGAAAATACAAAGTACAACGCTTGGACGTGGGCAAAGGCGTCACCGGTGAGTCCTTCCTTCCTATTTATTTACCTTCTAGATGCTAGAGGCTAAGTGTTAGAGGCTAAGTGTTAGAGGCTAAGTGTTAAACACAATACGAACAACACAACGATACTGCACTGAACAACACGATACCGCACTGAGAAACACGATACCGCACTGAACAACACGATACCGCACTGAACAACACCATGCCGCACTGAACACCATGCCACACTGAACAACACCATCCCGCACTGAACAACACCATGCCGCACTAAACAACACCATGCCGCACTGAACAACACCATGCCTCACTGAAAGACACCATGCCGCACTGAAAG